>NC_056747.1:437689064-437729064 GCF_019279795.1 Protopterus annectens | reverse complement strand
CCTCAGTGAGATTAGAGCCCCTATCTAACTATTTATGGAGCACAGTACTTAATGCAAGAGCCAAAGCACAAGTCTGGCTTGTAAGTGCCTGAAAACACTTTATAGCTGATGACATCAGCAGTGTCTGGTGAGAAGAAGATGGTAATAGTAGTGTTCCACATGTTGGTATAAAATGGCCTCTTAAATGTCAACCAAGTGAACACACAATCACACACACACACACACACACACACACACACACACACACACACACACACACACACACATTGAACACAGTGAGACTAGAACCCCTACCTAATTAGGAACAACAACTACACAAATCAGAACTTAATGCAAGTGCCATGGCATAAGATTGACTTTTGCAATTCTGCAGGACAATTTACATTGGATGACATCATCACTGGATGTTTGAGAGAAGATGTTGGGAGGCCTGAATGAAATGGATGTGTAGTCATGTACAATTGTCAAAAGATTTGTACTCCATGGGATTGTACTGATGACTGCAGCATACACAGTTACACTCTTCTGATTAGACACATACTGCACATACACAAGTTGACTTCAGTGAGTTTAGAACTACTACCTATGGACACCAGCTACAGAACTCAGTACTCAACATAAGCACCATGGCACAAGTCCAACTTTTACAATGCTGCAGGATAATTTATAGTGGATGACTTCATCACTGGATGTTTGAGAGAAGATGGTGGGAGGCCTGTATGAAATGGATGGCTAGCCATGTACAACTGTCAAGTAATTAAAGTTTTGCATGTTACCAGATTTGTGAGTGTGTAAAGTGTAGTATTTGTTGTGTTTCCAATGTGCAGGTATACTTTAAAAGACAGATTTACACACTACATGCATACAGCTGTCCACATTACTACAAGTATTAGACAACATGAATGTGTATTGTCAGTATAAAGATGTACATGGTGTGTAACAAAGCTTTTTTTTTCTTTTATTTCTGTAGTGTAGTGTAGTGTAGTCTATATATTTTGGAACAAGTAGTTTAAGACCAAGTATCAAGAGCATAGATGCAGGTAACACATGACTGCAGTATAAATTGTTTTCTGTCCTTAAAAAGTGCCTTCCCTTTGGTTCTGTTTTTACATGTACTTTAATGGGATGAAAACTAAGTGGGCAGTAAATGTAAGTACTACATGCTAATGTGCAATCATAACCACTTTCCATAGTGCATTTTGTAGCAACTGGTTTGCACAATCAATTGCAAAGTGTTTGCACATGTGAGATAAACATTTAAGGACTTTTACATGAAGTTGAGAAGTACTTATCTATACTAACTATGGTAGACACATCTAACAGATATTATGATGTATGTAAATAGTTCATATTGGAAATGTGTCATAAATTGTCTAATCTTACAAAAGGATTTATACTGCTTTCCCCATTTCCATGTAGTTACACAATGCTTAAACTCAGACCTCTGCTTCACTGATAAACGTATGAGAGGTCTATTTATTTGCTTACCTTTGCACAAATATGCTAAGTGAAGAGGCATGGCAGTCAGAACTTTGGATAGAAACACACCTGCTGCTTAGCTGATTCCATGGGCACAGGTGTTTGTGTATTAAGATATTTATTTTGAGCCCATATGATCTAGGATTCAAATCCAGCTGTATCTAATACTTTTAAATATGTATGCATAATGTAATGAAATAATTCTTTCTTTTACTTTCACTGTGTTTTTCCTTAGCACAGCTAGTTTAAAAAGTATTGCGTGGAGGTAACTGCACCATTGTAGAGCCGTTCACTATCACTCAGCATGGTGTGTGATGCCAAACTCCATGCAAACACAGAGGACAAAAAGTGAAAGGCTTCAAAGGGTTGTTTTTACTTATGTGCGTGGTATGTGACTCTATTTTTTGACTAGATTAAAGGTATTAAAATGGGGAGCAAATGGGGAAGACCAAAGGGAAAGCAATCAAGGCTTACTTTCCAAGTGTAACGCTTTATGCTGAATGCTCTGCATTTGAATTAGAACACAAGCAGGGTTCTGCTGTTCTGTACTGCAAGGTGGTGGCTGAACTTTCCATTGTCTGAGTGGCTCAGAGGTTGTAATTTTAGCCAACTGGTGTGTGTGTGTGCATATATATATATATATATATATATATATATATATATATATATATATATATATATATATATATATATATATAAGAGAGAGAGAGAATGGGGCCAATCAGAGAACAAATGTCCTCAGGCAAAGTGACCAGTTACAGAAAAACAACAGAAAAGAAAACAAGCCAGGAACCAATACAATAAATTTAATACTTCTCCAGTGCTTTGACAAAGTCTTCAAGGAGTACATAAAACAGGAATAAAGTGACCAGTTGCAACTATGCAAGTTTTCACACCACTGTGATATTTTGAAAAATGGTATCACAAGGCACTTTATTATTTGAAAAAGAAAGAGTGCATTAATACTTCACCATGGATTTTAAATCTGGAGAAAATACAGCAGAGAATGCCTTTAATTAAAAGCTTTACCTCATTTTATTGGTTGCCTGCTGCAGTTTGTGTGTGCTGGATATAATACAATGGCTGGAAGCTGCAGCTTGGATCTAAGATATACATGCATACTTCTGAAGCGTCCCTGATTTTGACTCACAGTTTTGCCCTGTGTTTTGTATAAGATTTGATTTGTCTGGTAAATCACTGTACATTAGTCAGTCAATGCCTGACTTTATAGCATCATGCTTTCTGTTCATAAAATGTATGTTGATCCAAAGTGTGAAACATTAGAATGTCATACTTTTCTTTCAGAAAATACACACTGATGCAAAATGTGTATTTCTGTTAACTTATAAGTGAATTAGAATACTATGAATTTTTATGGAATAATTTGATAACAAAATGTACAGTATGCATTCTTGACTAATACATACTTTGCAATAAAATGCTTTTGGTTGAAAGACCATTTTAGCCATGCACCCTGGAAATGGTACATTTCCATGCTGTGCAAAAATAGTCTGTTCCACATTTTGGCCATTTGTCACACATTATTATGGCTTGTGTTCCACAATGGCCTGTTAAGAGGTTGAGACGTATCAATACTGGAGGGTCTATATTACCATGTTGAAAGACATGTTCGCCAAACACATCTTAATCGACACAATAATATTGACTTGTCTAAAACCTGAATGGCCGAGTCAGAAAATTTTTTCCCAGGGGAAAAAATCTCTTGGCCGTACAGAAACAAAAACACACTTTCAAACCCTAGAAAGTGGGGGCTTTGCCCCCACAACCCCCCTAACTAACTATACCAACTCTGAGATTGTACTACAGTGGGGAAAAGGGCAAATCCCCAATGATGGCTAAGTGATTTTTTTCCCCAGTGAAAACATTTGCTGACTTGGCCATTCAGGTTTTAGACAAGTCAATATCACTGTGTTGATTAAGACGTGTTCAGTGAACATGTTTTTCGACACAATAATATAGACCCTATAGGAATGTGCGGGATGGAGGGAGGAAAGAAAGACAGCTATCCATTTCATCAACAGTGTAAAATGAAAGACAAGACACAGGGACAGTGAGGGAAACAACTGAATAGGGGACACCATGATTGGATATAGGAGGGACATTAGATGCCCATGCCTGTCAAACATGGGAACAGTGAGAATCTAGTCCTTACCTGCAGAACAGTTATCACTGTCCCCTTACTCCACAGGCTGTTGGAGTGCCTGGTTTCTTTATGTACAATAATAGAGAGCATCCTCTCCATCTGCCATAAGTGTGTACCAATGGTGCTGTGCACAAACCTACGCACCAAGCCTGGCATCTCCTGGCAAGTGGCAAAATCCCCACTTTTGCCACTACTCCTGGTGGGTACCACTGCACTAGTTGTCATGGTAATGCTACCTGATGTGGAGGGTGCACGTAGTGTAGGGATGGCAGAGGTAGTACTGCCAGGATGGGTCCCAGATATGCTGGGCATTGGTGCAGGAGCTGGTGGAGCAGGGGCAGGCTGAGCCACAGTGGTTGGCCTACCTCCATGTGCTGTAAAGCATTTTGTGAGTTGTCAAAAATGGATGACATGAAAATATTGTGACCACACATATAAGTATAAAAAAGAGAGAGATATAAGGACTGGAGTAAGAGAAAATGGTAAATAGTACCATGATAACTGACATACGGTAAATTAGTTTAATAAAAATAATTTAATTAAGTATACTTTTTAACAACTACAAACTATTGCTCCAAGTGGTCCTTACAATATGCATATATTGCACATATGATTGATCAAATAATATTGAATAATTAAACAGCATGGCATGTATGCCAATCTTAACATCAGTATGTAATCTTTTGAAATAATTTTATGATATATTTGTTACTTGTGGGATTTGAACCCACAACATCTGAATGCAGTATTAACCCAGCCACTGGGGATGCACAAGCCAGTGTATTTTTTGTGCCGGTCCCAAGCCCGGATAAATGGGAGGGTTGCATCAGGAAGGGCATCCGCATAAAACTTCACCAAATAATTAATGCGGACACCAGTAAATATTTACATACCGGATTGGTCGAGGTCCAGGTAAACAACAACCACCACCAGTACTGTTAGCCAACAGGGTGCTGGTGGAAACTGGGCTACTGTTGGCCGAAGGAGGAGAAGAGGCGGAAGGCATGGCTGAAGGCAGGAAGAGAGGAGAAAGGCTAGGACTGTGGTAGTGAGGGTTGGAACTTTGAATGTTGGCAGTATGACTGGTATAGGGAGAGAGCTAGCCGATAAGATGGAAAGAAGGAAGGTTGGTATATATTGTGTGTGCAAGAGACCAGATGGAAGGGGAGCAAGGCAAGGTGTATAGGAGGTGAGTTCAAATTGTTTTATCATGGTGTGGATGGGAGGAGAAATGGTGTAGGAGTTATCCTGAAGGAACAGTATGCTAAGAGTGTTTTGGAGGTAAAAGAGTGTCAGATAGAGTGATGTTTATGAAGCTGAAAATTGATGGTGTAATGATGAATGTTGTTAGTGCATATGCTTCACAAGTTGGGTGTGCGATGGATGAGAAAGAAAAATTTTGGAGTGAGTTGGATGAAGTGGTGATGACTGTACCCAAGGGTGAGAGAGTGGTGATTGGAGCAGATTTCATTGGGCATGTTGGGGAAGGGAACAGAGGGGACGAGGAAGTGATGGGTAGGTATGGTGTTAAACAAAGGAATGCAGAAGGTCAGATGGTAGTGGATTTTGCAAAAAGGATGGATATGGCTGTGGTGAATACGTATTTTAACAAGAGGGAGGAGCATAGGGTGACATACAAGAGTGGAGGAAGATGCACACAGGTGGATTATATCTTATGTAGGAGGGCCAGTTTGAAGGAGATTGGAGACTGTAAAGTGGTGACCGGGGAAAGTGTAGTTAGGCAGCATAGAATGATGGTTTGTAGATGTTGGTGATCAAGAAGAGGAGGAGGATTGTGAGGGCTGCACCAAGGATCAAATGGTGGAAATTGAAAAAGGGTAATTGTGAGGTGGAATTCAGGGAAGAGTTAAGACAAACACTGGGTGGCAGTGAAGAGTTACCAAATAGCTGGGTAACTACAGCAGAGCTATTAAGGGAGATGGCTAGAAAGGTGCTTGCTATGACATCTGGACAGAGGAAGGACGACAAGGAGACATGGTGGTGGAATGAGGAAGTACAGGAGAGTATACAGAGAAAGAGGTTGGCAAAGAAGAAGTGGGATTGTCAGAGAGATGAAGAAAGTAGATAGGAGTATAAGGAGATGAGGTGCATGGCAAAGAGAGAGATGGCAAAGGCTAAGAATTAGGCATATGAAGAGTTGTATGAAAGGTTGGACACTAAGGAGGGAGGAAAAGGACCTGTACTGATTGGCTAGACAGAGGGACCGAGCTAGGAAAGATGTGCAGCAGGTAAAGGTGATAAAGGATAATGAGGGAAACATACTCAAAGCCAGGAGAGTGTGTTGAGCAGATGGAAAGAGTACTTTGCGTGGTTGATAAATGAAGAGAATGAGAGGGAGAGAAGGTTGGATGATGTGGGGATAGTGAATCATGAAGTGCAATGGATTAGCAAGGAGGAAGTAAGGATAGCTATGAAGAGGATGAAGAATGGAAAGGCTGTTGGTCCAGAGCATGGAGGTGTTTAGGTAAAATGGCAGAGGAGTTTCTAACCAGATTGTTTAATGAAATCTTGGAAAGTGAGAGGATGCCTGAGGAATCGAGAAAAAGTGTTTTGGTACCGATTTTTAAGAATAAGGGTGATGTGCAGAGTTGTAGTAACTACAGAGGGATTCAGTTGATCAGTCACAGAATGAAGTTATGGGAAAGAGTAATGGAAGCTAGATTAAGAAGGGACGGATGATTAGTGATCAGCAGTATGGTTTCATTCTAGGAAAGAGCACTGCAGATGCGATGTTTGCTCTGAGAGTATTGATGGAGAAGTACAGAGAAGGTCAGAGGGAGTTGCATTGTGTTTTTGTAGACTTAGAGAAAGCCTATGACAGGGTGCCTAGAGAGGAGTTGTGGTATTGTATGAGGAAGTCGGGAGTGTCAGAGAAGTATGTAAGAGTGGTACAGGATAAGTACGAGGGTAGTATGACAGCAGTGAGGTCTGTGGTGGGAATGACGGATGCATTTAAGGTGGAGGTGGATTACATCAAGGATCAGCTCTGAGCCTTTTCTTATTTGCAATGGTGATGGACAGGTTGACAGACGAGATCAGACAGGAGTCCCGTGGACTATGATGTTTGCAGATGACATTGTGATATGTAGTGAGAGTAGGGAACAGGTGGAGGAGACCCTGGAGAGATGGAGATATGCTCTAGAGAGAAGAGGAATGAAGGTCAGCAGGACTAAGACAGAATATATGTGTGTGAATGAGAGGGAGGATAGAGAAATGGTGAGGATGCAAGGAGTAAAGGTGGCAAAGGTGGATGAGTTTAAATAGCTGGGATCAGTAGTTCAGAGTAATGGCGAGTGTGGAAGAGAGGTAAAGAAGAGAGTACAGGCAGGATGGAGTGGGTGGAGAAGAGCGTCCTGAGTGATTTGTGACAGATGAGTACCAGTAAGAGTGAAAGAGAAGGTCTACAAGAGGGTAGTGAGACCAGCTATGTTATATAGGTTGGAGACAGTGGCATTGACAAAAAGGTAAGAGTTTGAGCTGGATGTGGTAGAGTTAAAGATGTTAAGATTTGCAATGGGTGTGACGAGGGTGGGCAGGATTAGGACTAAGTATATTAGAGGGTTAGCCCAGGTTGGAAGGTTTTTAGACAAAGCCAGAGAGGCAAGATTACTTTGGTTTGGACATGTGCTGAGGTGGGATGCTGAGTATATTGGGAAAAAGATGCTAAGGATGAAGCTACCAGGTAACAGGAAAAGAGGAAGGCCTAAGATAAGGTTTATGGATGTGGTGAGAGAGGACATGCAGGTGGTTGGTTTCACAGAGCAAGATGCAGAGGACAGGAAGAAATGGAAACAGATGATCCACTGTGTGACCCCTAACAGGAACAGCCGAAAGAAGATGATGAACATCTGAATGCAGTATTACAATTGACTCTTACTGTTTATCTGAGCTACAGACTGAAGCATGCATGCTTGATTTTTCAGTAAAGATATGCATGCTTAATTTTCTAGTACTGTATAGAACAGCAATATCTTAGGTAAAATAATACTTATGTTGTGCTGCATGTATACCTCTTGCTTCCCTTAGTTTTTCTACAAACTTAGCATGGGCTTCCCTATTTGCCATTATCTCCTGGCTGGCTGTAGGATGAAAAGGAGAGAACAAGACTCCAAATCTGACTTCAAACCAGTGACAAATGGAGTACTACAGGGTTCAGTCCTGGGACCTCTCCTGTTTGGCATCTACTTCTCTGAAGTACAGGCTAACACAGAAGGCCACTGTCTAATGAAGTTTGCAGATGACTGCAAACGAGGAGCCATAGTCGAGTCCCCAAATGATGTGGACATCCTGCAGAAGGGCCTCATTGAGACAGATGCCTGGTGTCAGAGCCACGGCCTCAAGATCAATGCCAAAAGTGCATTGTTGTCCCTTTGGTAAAAACTCTGTACCCATGAACTACCATATAGGCGGCAGTCTACTTAATGCAGAATGTGTGGTAAGAGACATTGGGACCCAGGTGGACAGTAGTCTCTCCTTTGATAATCACATCACCACAGTAGTCAGGAAATCCTTCTTTGTGGCATCTCATCACAAAAGGGTTCTCATCCAGGAAAAAGAGGTAATTGTTCACCTCTACTGACACTCAATAGACCCATTATAGAGTACAATGCCCCTTTTGGAATGTACCTCACAAGACATCTGCAGCAGCTGGAAAATCCACAGAAGTACCTCACAAAGACTGGCCTCAAACAGATGCCCTACACTGACCATCTCAAAAAACTCCAGCTTTACTCCGTAGCATATCACTTACTCCAAGGTGATCTCTGCCTAGCATATAAAGCTATGGCAAACCCAGAGCTGTTGGACATGCTACACCTAACGAAATCCCAGTCCCTCCGAGTTACACGCTCTATGGACCTAAACCTTGTCACTGCAGTAAACAGGACATGCTGGAGGGATAGATTCCTGTCCCAGAGACTTCCCATACCTGGAACAAGCTACTCATCTATGTCAAGCAAAGTTCTCATTAGCACTCTTCAAGAAAAATCTTGATGAGTGAATGGGAAATAGGAACTACACCTGTGGCTCTGCTCAACAGGAGCACAGAAAAATAACTTTCTTGGGTGGCATAAACCAGGAAACTTTGTTGGCTAGGCTTACTTAGGCCCTTGGGCTGATAGCCTAGTACTAACCTATGCATACCAGTCTTGCCTATATGCAGCTCTCTATATAACATAAATTCTCTTTATCTGTATACTTACATAACTGTGGGATATCAGTGGTCCTAAACTCATTCAGCCACTGGTTGAGAGTATCCTGCTTGTGCCTTTGAGGTCATTATAGAGGTGTCTACACTGTTCTGCAGTGTGTAGAATGCTTGCCACACTGGAGACAGCCTTGGCCATACTATTTCATGCCTCAGTCTTGTACTGGGAGCTGATATAGTCCCCCTGCAGCATTCAGCTGTCACAACTGGAGGTCAATAAAGATTCTGGACTCCACAACACCCCATGTCTGTGCTCTAAATTGGGTGTTTTCCTTCTACCTCCAAACATGTCCACTCAGGGAAAACAGCAATAATTAAAAGTACTTCCCTGACACTTCATGTTATCACATTTACTACTAGGGCACAAACCCAAACAACCATGCCAACTGTGTTCGTGAGGCATTAAGTGGAGAGCAACAGTGCCAAAGAGGTAAAATAATTTTTGAACTAGGAAGGAAAATCTGAAAGTTGACATTAGTTTATGGTTTGGTTGGTGCTGCAACTGTTAGTGATTTAACTTGGGAGACATTTATTGGGTGTATTAATTTTATGGCCTGATACATTTTTTGTGTGGCTTTACACACTGATAAAATTAATTTGTAGAATGTGGGATTCAGATCTATCCATCATGGACAAAACATATTTTTCCACACTGGTGATCAACCTTGCCACAGAAGAAGTGCTTGTCAGACATGCTCATGAATGATATATAAATACACATGACAGATTGAGGGGTTAACCATATATGTGTGTGACCTGACAAGGTCCTGGTTTATACATTATTGTATGTATGAGTATCATTGAATTCTAAAGGTCATCCAAGACAGTTATAATTACAGAAACATAATAGTCAGTATACTTTCAGTCACACATATAATTAATTTGAGCTCCACTGTTATACATAATTATTATTTATAATTATGTTTATTTATTTTTTTAAATTGAGTGGACAAGCATTAATAAAATTGTCAGTGTGCTAGATTAGAACCATGGCTCACCTGTATTGTGAGTATTTGCCACCAGGAAGGTTGGACTACAAGTGTATTTTTACAGTCATTACTGTGCAGAGTGCTCATTGCAACTGATACTTTATTTGTCACATGTACTCATTAGTTATACATATATATTAAATAGGTGAGTGTTTAAACATCTATGTGTGTGACATGACAGTTCAGAAAATAAATGTGTAATTGTACAACCATAATTCTACTGATAACCATAGTAACACATTTAATATACTGTATATCTGATATCCTGTGTATGCTCAATGCACCTGCTATAGATAGTTATTTGTATGTTTAATTATTGTTTGTCATTAATTTTAATATAAAGTAAACTGGATCAATGGTAATAAAACTTTGGACTTTGTTTGATTAGAACCAAGACTCACCTGTATTGCAGCCGTACATTTACAACTGCTGCCACAAGAACAGCTAAGCAACAGCAGTATATTTTCATATTCATTATTAAGTATGTATGCTGACCGCCATGCAATCCTGATTAACATGTTTTGTGTGGTGCCAAACCACACAGGATACAATGTATCCATTTTGAAATTGTCTACTCTTTGCTTCCTGTGTGCAGGTGTTCTAAACCTGCAGGTGTTGCGGGAGATTGCTTACCATTGTGAAACGCCACTTAGTGGGTTTGCGTGATGGTAAGCAAAAGATACAACAATGTATTAGTTTGGAAATTGACTACAGTCTGCTTCCTGTCTACAGGTGTATCTTTTTTGACATTTAGAATGTCTGCTTCTTGTGTGGGCCATTGACCATGTTTGCATGAAGGTAAGTAACAGGCAAATGTAACAAGCAGAGCTACACATTAATTAACATTTAACATTAAAAGATAAATGTGAGATTTGAACCATGATCTACAGATACTATATACTTTGCAGTTCTTTATCTTTACCAAGTGTGCTATACCCACAATTTAGTCACAGCTTTAATTATTGCAGTCTTTATCATACAAGTAAGTTAATATAACATTTCAATGTATTTATCCATTTCACTGTGTTAGCGGTAAGCCGCTTACCGTGCAAATATTGATATTATTAAAAAATTATAAATTATATCTTAACACACATTAAAGATTTCTATACTACTCTGGATTCAAGAAGTCCGACTACTGAACATACAAAACACAGTAACAGTGTCTTATCTCTCTTTCCCACAGCAACAGATTTGCAGTAGGAATGAAAATCATTGTGCATATAAGCAAGTCCCATTTCCACCAGAGCATTATACAGACATAATACTTGTACACTGTCAGTTATTTGTACGTGTTGTGTATATATTTATTCCAATGAATGATCACACAACCATTTATGAGTATTGTTCACACCAGTGCAGCTCTGTCTTCTCTTTATATTGTGTTAATTCTTCTCTTATGTGTGCTGTACTCTCACAGATGCAGTCTATAGGCATTTTGTATCATGGTCCTTAAAATGCATGACAATATTACATGACAGTGCAATATATTTTTCATGAAATGATATCAGTGCACTGAAAATGAGAAATGTGCACTGTTCACTTCCATTTCAAAGCTTGCTACAATTACGTCTACATCTTGTAAGTGTATCCTGTGTGACACACCCACTGCAGGCAGGGAGTCTGAATTGTTATGAATTCCTTCTCCCTCCCACTAACCGTGCAGATTGGAATTCCATTAGCAGCAAACACTGAGGTATTGCCTACTATTTACATCTGCTACACAAATCAGAAATTTTGGGATTCAGCAATTCTAATGAGTTCACACCTCATTTTCATCTCCTCTGTGCTCAGAGGCATGAGTCTACACCATAACAAGGTAACTGTGTAGCTAGAGAACTTGAAGGTGAGAGGCCTTGTGTATTTGTAGAAGACAGAGGATTGAGATACCTTTAGATTTATCTGCACAGAAGGTTTCTGATGGTAAGGTATGCTTACGTTTTCAGGCACATGCTAGATTTGTTTATGTTACTAAGAAACCTGTTTATATATATATATATATATATATATATATATATATATATATATATATGTTAGGGATGTTAGGGGATTAAACTTTTATCTGTATGCACTTTTTATATCTCACTCTTGACATAGGCACTTCTGCCATGCATTGACATTCACATATAGACAGCCTTAATAACTATCATTACAAATGCTATTGTTAAAACTAGTTACCTTACAGTCCTTTTCTATCTTATTCCATGGGAATGTAAAGTACTATATTGTCAATGACACAGAGCTGTTATGCTTCTAAGATGGCCCATAGACAGCACCAGGGGAGTGCTGGGCACAGTGAGAGGTGCCTAGCAAACGTATAGAATTGACTTTTGTGTTGTACATAAGTACACATTTTTTGAAAATTGTGTGGAAAGCATTTATAATAAATGAATTATGTATTAATCCTTGGATTGTACAAAATGTCATTTTCCTGTTGTTTAGGGGGTGGGGAAGCCAGGTATTGTTTATGTGTTTCCACGTCAAAAATTGGGTTTCCAGAATTTTCCTCTTGCAATTGTGTAGTCATCCTGGTATTTCCATGGGGGGACAGGGAAACATGGATGTAATCAATGGCATGGTGTAGCAGAGCATTCAGGAATTCATGTAGGATCCTGGATGCTGATGCCTATGATATCCCCAGCATATGCACTGTTGGCCTCTAAAGGTTCCTGTAGCTAATTTTCTAGGTGTTACACATACCTTAGTCTCCACAGTTATTGGTTCCCTCGGTTTCCCCTTGCTGTCACTTGTGGATGACAGAGGTTGCAGAGTATGTCACTATCCACCCTGTAGTGCTCTACAATTTCCACATCATGCAAACCAAGTGAAACAGATT
Source organism: Protopterus annectens (assembly GCF_019279795.1). Classification (NCBI taxonomy): domain Eukaryota; kingdom Metazoa; phylum Chordata; order Ceratodontiformes; family Protopteridae; genus Protopterus; species Protopterus annectens. The sequence goes on along the minus strand of NC_056747.1, from coordinate 437,716,369 downwards.
AGCAAGGAGGATGTAAGGACAGCTATGAAGAGGATAAAGAATGGAAAGGCTGTTGGTCCAGATGACATACCAGTGGAAGCATAGAGGTGCTTAGGAGAAATGGCAGTGGAGTTTTTAACCAGATTGTTTAATGAAATCTTGGAAAGTCAGAGGATGCCTGAGGAGTGAAGAAAAAGTGTTTTGGTACCTATTTTTAAGAATAAGGGTGATGTGCAGAACTGTAGTAACTACAGATGGGTAAAACTGATCAGTCACAGCTTGACATTATGGGAAAGAGTAGTGGAAGCTAGGTTAAGAAGGGAAGTAATGATGAGTGATCAGCAGTATGATTTCACACTGGAAAAGAGCACTACAGATGTGATGTTTGCTCTGAGAGTGTTGATGGAGAAATATATAGAAGGTCAGAAGGAGATGCATTGTGTCTTTGTGGACTTGGAGAAAGCATATGATAGGGTGCCTAGAGAGGAGTTGTGGTATTGTATGAGGAAGTCGAGAGTGGTAGAGAAGTATGTAAGAGTGGTACAGGATATGTACAAGGGTAGTTTGACAGTGGTGATGTCTGCAGTGGAAGTGACAGAAGTGTTTAAGGTGGAGGTGGTATTACATTAAGGATCAGCTCTGAGCCCTTTCTTATCTGCAATGGTGATGGACAGGTTGACAGACGAGATCAGACAGGAGGCTCCATGGACTATGATGTTTGCAGATGACATTGTGATCTGTAGTGAGAGTAGGGACCAAGTTGGGGAGACCCTAGAGAGGTGGAGATATGCTCTAGAGAGGAGAGGAATGAAGGTCATCAGGACTAAGACAGAATATATGTGTGTGAATGAGAGGGAGAATAGAGGAATGGTAAGGATGCAGGGAGTAGAGTTGGTGAAGGTGGATGAGTTTAAGTACTTGGGATCAACCGTTCAGAGTAATGGTGAGTGTGGAAGAGAGGTGAAGAAGAGAGTATAGGCAGGGTGGAATGGGTGGAGAAGAGTGTCAGGAGTGATTTGTGACAGATGGGTACCAGTAAGAGTGAAAGGGAAGGTCTACAAGAGGGAAGTGACACCAGCTATGCTGTATGGGTTGGAGATGGTGGCATTGACAAAAAGACAGGAGTCAGAGCTGGAAGTGGCAGAGTTTAATATGTTAAGATTTGCACTGGGTATGACAATGATGGACAGGATTAGGAATCAGTGTATTACAGGGTCAGTTCAGGTTGGATGGTTTGGAGACAAAGTCAGAGAGACGAGATTGCATTGGTTTGGACATGTGCTGAGGAGGGATGATGGGTATATTGGGAAAAAGATGCTAAGGATGGAGCTGCCAGGTAAGAGGAAAAGAGGAAGGCCTAAGATAAGGTTTATGGATGTGGTGAGAGAGGACATGCAGGTGGTTGGTGTGACAGAGCAAGATGCACAGGACAGGAATAAATGGAAACAGATGATCTGCTGTGGTGACCCCTAATGGGAACAGCCGAAAGAGAAGAAGAAGCAAACCATGGTAAGTTAACAGGGGTCTAAATACCCTTCTCCTTTTTGGCCAGGGTGTATATGCAGCAGCATAGAATTATGCTTGTTGCACATACATATATATATGAGTGCAACTGCAGCCCACAACATGGTTTCCATGCAGAGTACCATCTGTGGCTGTATTCCAACAGGTTTTGGAATTCTGAGACCAAACCTGCAGTGAGTCTGTATGATTGCTTTATAGCTTGTTGGATTGGTTGATTAGCATACAGTTCAGCTACTTATGCTGTAATTAGCATGCTACAATGTTTAATGTGTTTACGCAGCTCTACATGATGTGTAGACTCACTTACTGAATACAAAACAGTATGCTATCATGTGGGCATTACACCACTACACACACATGGTTTTAGTGGACCATGTAGGCTTTATCGAATTCAGCTCAGGTCGTTTATTTTAATTGTGGCTGAATACTGCTGAACTGCAACATACTCAGCAGAAAATGGCAAAAAATTGGTTTCTGCATATTTTATTCATTGACATTTCATTACCAGGGTAGTCATACTGAGTGTGAATGCTGTGGACTGTGGTTTTAACTTTGAGCTCAATGTAGTTTCTTTTAAGATGTATACTGATCAGTAATGCCATTTGAGTGCCATGCTTATTGTTCAACAAATGTAGGTTTACATTTACAGTATATTCCAGTAACTTTTTAAGGAATTACAGTGCTGTTACAAATTGTGCTGCATTATCAGTTTAGCAGAATAGTGGTCCATTCTTAACACTGTAAAGGAATTATTGGGTTTTCAATAAGGGTAGCTGTAAGTAGCTTCATGCACTTTTGTGAAGAAAATGTAAGTTGAAACCATGGCCGGTATTAACATTTTGGGGGCCCCCATCAAGTTTCAAGTTGGGGGCCCTACTCAAGAGAATATAAAGTGTGACCACATTGCCATCGCACCCACTTTCCTGTCAAGCTCATCCAGCACCATTTAACAACCACTATAGTGTTACCATATTCAGATCATTAAGAATTGATGTGGCAAGGTACACAGTGGCATTTAGTACCAATGTTACATTATGACAAACCCCTGTACCATAGCAAGGTAGCCACTCATAGGTGCATGCACACTGACTACATTTAGTACCAATGTTACATTATGACAAACCCCTGTACCACAGCAAGGTAGCCACTCACAGGTGCACTCACACTGACTGGCATTTAGTACCAATGTTACATTATGACAACCCCCTGTACCATAGCAAAGTAGCCACTCACAGGTGCACACACAATACCTGGCATTTAGTACCAATGTTACATTATGACAAGCCCCTGTACCACAGCAAGGTAGTCACTCATAGGTGCATACATTGACTGGCATTTAGTACCAATGTCACATTATGACAAACTCCTGTACCACAGCAAGGTACCCACTCAGAGGTGCACAAACACACTGACTGCATACTCCTGAACTGCCCAGACTTTCACAGATTGTCTAGATGTGACTCAGTTTTGGTCTGTTCCTCAAAATTTGTAGTTTACTGGATTTTTTGTAGCAAATCATAGAGGGTTGAATTCACTAAATAATTACAGGCATTTGAGTTTGACTTTATATCCTTCAGAAAATGCATGGTAACACCTTTTGTTCTAGCAACTTTTTTAAGTTTATAAGAGTAATATTTAAAGTTTGTCTTGATTTTTGGTGCTGTACCCACATTATCTCTGACTTTATCCAGATTTTTTGCACCATGAGATTTAGAGGCATGATTGGCATTTAGTAACAATGTTCTTACATTACGACAAGTCTCTGCACTGCAACAAGGTAGCCAGTCCCACAGAGGTACACAAAGACACACACTCCCACACTGACTCCCACACACAGCACAGAAACAAGACAAAGACATCAATACAGCAAAGCTGAACAGAGATACCCACACAGGACAGAGGCTCACCAAGACAGACAGATTCTTGCACACAGGACAGACACCCACACATGATAAAGACAGCACTACAGCAAGACTGAACATTATCACCCACAAAGACTCAGACACACAGGACAGAAGCACCCACCCCCACAGTACAGAGACAAGACCAGGACAAAACTACTGCAAGACTGAACAGAAACCCACACAAGATGAAGGCAGCACTACCACAAAACAGAACTGAGACATCACTCCCAAACACAAGACAATGACAACAGTACGGCAAGAGTGAAACACAAGCAGCATTAGATAACCCATCACACAAGACATGCAGAACAGTCTCACTGCAGAGGTACGCAAGACAGCTATGGGACAGACATAGAAAAGGCTGCAGATGCACAATACATACAAGAGAAAGCCATGGAGATTACCATGTCTGAGGCAAACAGAGTCAAACCCAAACAAACATAAGAGAAAGCCATGAGGATTATTGAGCCTGAGGCAGATGGCTCAAACCCAATCACACAAGAGAGTGCCATGGGGATTACTGAGCATGAGGCAGACAGACTCAAACTCAAAGAAATACACAACAGAGAGCCATGGGGATTACTGAGCCTGAGGCAGACAGACTCAGACCTAAAGGAACATACAAGAAAACAATGGGGATTACTGAGTCTGACACAGACAGACTCAAACTCAGAGAGAAACAGGTGAAGTCAAGACTACCAGAGTCATTTGTCTTCAATGTGCAGTTAGCTCCTCAGCTTTTCTGACTGCTACTACTTTTAGTGCCATTAGCAATCTGTTTTTCCTGTGTTTCTGTCCTAAACTCCTGATGAGTCCTGCTGCTCCCAATTGTCCTGGCCTCACAATGAGTCCTGCTGCACATATCTACCTTTGCCTAAAATCCTGCTAGTTTCATCTTCATTGTACTACTTGGTCCTACCTGCTGGAGTAAGCAAACAATGTCAGTGAATACACAACATACGATACAAGCCATGTTAAGGGGCTACCTGAAATTTACTGCCTTACAGCATTATAAAAGATTACTGGAAAGAAAATATGAGCACATACCTAGAGATTTACTGGGATCATATGAATTTTCTTCCAGACAAAGTCTTCAGTGAGACTGCCATGTGATAAGCCTTGTCCAACTTCATGCTCAGTTGAGAGCACAGCTAAACCTGAAAGTCTCTCCTGACTCATTGATGAATGTAGGTATATCTTTATGAGTTTCAGTTTAGAAAAGCTGCATTCTGTAGTAGCCACTGTAACAGGTGCTGTCAAATAAATGTGCAGTGAAACATAAATATTTATATAGATGTCTTGCAAGTGGTTGCGAATGAGGAAATTTAACACAGTTAGTGGTGATGGTTCATTATCAATCATTCAAGAAAGGCTTTTCAGTTCTTGTCTAAGGTCAGAGTCATCAATGTCACAGTGGCCACTTATCCTGTCAATCAGTTGTTCTTTCAGAGCCTTGCAGTGTTGTAGCAATGTGTCTTTTGCAACTTCACTCAAGGCTTTAATATTTGATAAAAATCCAAAAGCCTTATCAAACTCTGAAAGCTGCTCAAACCAGTTAGTAAATGATTGGATTGTTGTGTCCAGCAGCACATTGAAGAACTCTACATGTAATTTTACCATTGGATCCTGTACAGTCTCATCTTCTCCTTCATAGTCAAAGATTTGCTTTACTTTCTTCTGCCTCTTTTCTTGAAATGTGGTGCCAACATCTAGTTCTTCTGCTGTCTTGGAGGCTTCACCTATAGTATGTTGAAATCCTGTTTCTCTCTAATTCTTCAGCAAGTCCATAGTTAATACCAACACTTTGAAACACGTAGGAATATCAACCGATGGACTCTGCAAAACTTTGCTTGCATGATTTAGCTCTGGCAGCACATCATACCAAACCACTAAACATACAATGAATTGGTATGACATAAGTTCCAAGCACAGTCCCCTTGCTTGTTTATATGTTGCAGCATCACTTGTACGTAAAGCTTCACTTATCTCCTCTAATGCTTCCACAACTCCCTTCAACTGAAATCTTACTACCTTGACAGAGTCTATCCTGTATTCCCAGCTAGTCTCTGACAGTGGCTTCAAATGTTTATGTACCATTTCAAGATTTGTCATTGAATCATTGATGCTGAACAGAGTACATAAATGTTCTGCAGACATGTAAAGAATGACACTGCCTGTAGTGATGAATGTGCTCCATCACTAACTATAAGATTTAAATTATTGCAGGCTCATAAAAAGTCATTGAATTCATCTGTTTTATCTGGGCCTACCCTCCAGCTCATTTCCCTTTCATGTTGTTGCCATTGTCGTATCCTTGTCCTTGACAGTTGTTAATGTCCAGTTGATGATAGTAGAAAGGCACCATCTTTTGACTTAGCTTTTCTGCCTTGCTTCATAGGAATCCCCAGTCATGTGCTCGCATTCCCCTCAGCAAAAGTTACTTCCTGTGTCATGGCCAACCTCCAATCAACCCAAGGCTGTCTCGTCGCCCTGCACTGTGAGACCCTGCGTCGGTGGAACACTAAAGTGCTTTCAGCTACACTAGTTCCCCTCAGCAAAAGTTACATCCTGTGTCATGGCCAACCTCCAATAAACCCAAGGCTGTTTCATTGCCCTGCACTGTGAGACCCTGCATCGGTGGAACACTAAAGGGCTTACAGCTACACTAGTTCCCCTCAGCAAAAGTTACATCCTGTGTCTTGGCCAACCTCCAATCAACCCAAGGCTGTCTCATTGCCCTGCACTGTGAGACCCTGCGTTGGTGGAACACTAAAGTGCTTTCAGCTGCACTAGTAATTGGGCAGTTTCTTACAAATCCCCTGAGCAAAAGTTACATCCTGTGTCTTGGCCAACCTCCAATCAACCCAAGGCTGTCTCATTGCCCTGCACTGTGAAACCCTGCATCAGTGGAAAACTAAAGTGCTTTCAGCTACAGTATTTCCTCTCAGCAAAAGTTACATCCTGTGTCCTGGCCATCCTCCAATCAACCCAAGGCTGTCTCATTGCCCTACACTGTGAGGCCCTGCGTCGGTGCAACACTAAAGTGCTTTCAGCTGCACTAGTTCCCCTCAGCAAAAGTTACATCCTGTGTCTTGGCCAACCTCCAATAAACCCAAGGCTGTTTCATTGCCATGCACTGTGAGACCCTGCATCGGTGGAACACTAAAGTGCTTTCAGCTACACTAGTTCCCCTCAGCAAAAGTTACATCCTGTGTCTTGGCCAACCTCCAATCAACCCAAGGCTGTCTCGTTGCCCTGCACTGTGAGACCCTGCGTTGGTGGAACACTAAAGTGCTTTCAGCTACACTAGTAATTGTGCTGTTTCTTACAAATCCCCTCATCAAAAGTTACATCCTGTGTCTTGGCCAACCTCCAATCAACCCAAGGCTGTCTCATTGCCCTGCACTGTGAAACCCTGCATCAGTGGAAAACTAAAGTTCTTTCAGCTACACTATTTCCTCTCAGCAAAAGTTACATCCTGTGTCCTGGCCATCCTCCAATCAACCCAAGGCTGTCTCGTTGCCCTACACTGTGAGGCCCTGCGTTGGTGCAACACTAAAGTGCTTTCAGCTACACTAGTTCCCCTCAGCAAAAGTTACATCCTGTGTCTTGGCCAACCTCCAATTCAACCCAAGGCTGTCTCGTTGCCCTGCACTGTGAGACCCTGTGTCGGTGGAACAGAAAAAGTGCTTTCAGCTACACTAGTTCCCCTCAGCAAAAGATACATCCTGTGTTTTGGCCAACCTCCAATCAGCCCAAGGCTGTCTTGTTGCCCTGCACTGTGAGACCCTGAGTTAGTGGAACACTAAAGTGCTTTCAGCTACACTAGTGTATGTTAAAGTTGTATTTAATCTGTCCTCCAAACTGAAGACTGTTTCCCCTTTCACTGTACGCGTGCACACTACTGGTGCCCCCATTTCTCTCTTCCTATAGTACTCCTAGGTCAATTACTTAAAACTACTTTCTCTTGGAAAAAGTTTACCTATGTACCTGCAGCCCATACTTCTTTTGTTTTTCCATGCAGAAGTGGTGGTCCTTTTCACCACTCTGTACTAGACTAATAGTATAACATTTGTAGTTATTAGGTAAATACTGCACCACACTGACCTGCAATTAACGTAGCTTGGTTTTCCTGTTTTCTTTTTAGCAGCTGGCTTAGTCCAGTTTTTCTCACTCTCAGCCATGTGTTACTTTGTGTCTATCCCTTCCCCCACCTTGAACCTGTACACCTCCCCACCCACTTCTGCTTAATTGCAGAGGTATCAAAAAGCCTGATGTAGAAAGGCACCATCATACTCCTAAAGTTTTTGTACATTTAAGTGCATCCTGGTGTTTCCCTCCTTGCTGCAAAGTTAAAGAATAACCTCCTGCTAACCTGAAGACTCCCCTGAAGCTGACTCCTTACCTGGCTTCATAAAGCTTATACTCCTAAAGTTTTTGTACTTGTATGTTGCAAAATACCTTTTTACTACCTTTCTGTAGTGCCTATAACTACTTGTTAACCCTCCGGTGCGAGATTTAGTAGCCTACCACAGACCCAAAGCCACTTCCTCCCTCCAATCTTTTTTTCCCCTCATCCTATATCTTATCCCTTTGGAATAGCTTCTTGTCTATCTCCCCCAGCTGCTATTACTCCCCTGAGCAATAGGTGGCAGTCTTTAGCTACACTATATTCTAACATTAAAACTAACTATTCCTCAGGTCCTACACCCATTCTTTGGTATTTCAGTACAATTCTAATTCCCCTCTCTGCACATGAGAACCTCACTCTCACTTTACTAAATCATCTACATATATCTGATAAGCTTATATACTCTGCTTCCCAGTTTTCACTTTAGTTACTTCTGTATTATGCCAAACATGAAAGACAGCTGATTGTCTTTTGGCTGAACTTACCTTACTGCTCTTGCCCGCTCCATTCACCCTGCGGCTCACTCCACTCCCCTAGCCTACCCCCATTTCCCACCCACCCCCAGGGCACCTATCCTTATACCACTAGAAGCCACCCCCCATCCCACATCAACCAATAGCTCGACATATCTCGTTACATACTCAACCATCTGTTACTAATTCACTCACACCTTCCACTATCTATACTTTCCTCGTTAAACAAACCCACCTCATATTTGCCCTTCTTTAACCCCTTATTTCCTCATTACTTATATTCCCATATTCTCTCATTATGTCAACCCCTGGCTTACTAAAACTCTCTAATTTCCTCCTCTTGCCCATAATTCTTTCCACTCTACTTCTATCTCATAGCCTCACAGGCTATGAATACCTAAGCTCCTTTCAATTTCAACACTCCTTTAAACAAACTTCCCCTTTCTGTCTATCAGCCTCACAGACCCACAGTATCATTACATCCTCATCAGCCTATCTTCTCCCACAGTTTCACAGATTAAACCATATTAAGTATTTCCAAACCAGAAAAACAGACCCTATTTTATGTAAACTAGCAAAACTTCCACACAATCCTCAGTACCTACTACTACACGGTAACATTCACTTAAACCCAGGGCCTGGTAATACCGTCCATGACTCTCATTCTTCCTTCACCTCTATTTCCCATACCCCCTCTTCTTCCTCAAACTCTCTTCTCATTGCCCACCTCAATATTTGTAGTTTAAATAACAAAATTACCCAACTTCATGCCCTACCAGACTTACATTCCTTTGACATCCTATGTCTCACAGAAACCTGGCTCAAACCAGTTACTAAAGGCAATTATATCATCCCTCTAGGTTATAACATCCTTAGAATTGCTTGTCCTAACAAAAAGGGTGGGGGGGTAGCGATATTGTTTAAATCTGAACTACAGGTAACCTCACTAAACACTCAACCTCCCTCACTTACCGATGCTGAAATCTTAATATCTAAGCTCCAAATTAATGCTAATAAATCTATATACATCATTTTCTCTTACATACCCCCAGGCAACAACATAAGTACTCTTGAAAATATCCTTAACTGGCTCTCCACATCATTCCCAGAAGAAACCATTCTCCTTGGAGACTTTAATATTGACTGGAACTGTTGTATTTCTGACATACCTACATCTCACATTAATCTCTATGGCTTCTATCAAACTATCACCAACCCTACCAGAACCCATAAACCCAGCAACAAACAAACTACCTTAGACTGGATACTAGTCAACAATAACCCCCAATCTTACAAAATAGGCATACTTCCTGATGATATTAGTGACCACTCTCTTACCTTTATAACTAGACAAAAGATCACCATTCCCACTCAACTAAACTTTAGAACCACCCGGAACAAAAATAACCTTTCAAGCAGAGCTAAAAGCCTGCAATTGGTCACCCCTAAAATATCTACTTCTCAATGAAGCAGTCTCTTTTTTTTAACAATACATTCCTAAAAATCCTTGAGCACCATGCCCCCTCTCGTACTATAAAAATTAGGAACAAACCTGCTCCCTGGCTCTCAAATGAGACAAAGCAAAAAAATGAGACTGAGAAATAAAATCTGGAATATATGGAGAAGTACCAAAGACCCTATCGATCATTTAAACTTTAGACAGCTCAGGAGTGCCACTAAAAACCAATATTCCTCGATAAAAAAAACTATTACCTTTAATTCCAACAAACCCAATATCTAAACCCACAAAAATTCTGGTCAGGATTAAATAAATTACTCCATCCTGGACAAGCCAAAACACCTAGCCCCTCTAAATTGACTCATAATTCTCCCAACCAAATTGCTGATATTTTTAACAGTTTTTTTTCAGAAACTGTTCAATCTTTAGCAAATACCTTACCACCTGTTATCACCACTGATTCATCCTTGCCAACCGCCCTACCCCAAGTATTACAACTGCAGCCTGTCCCAACATCTCTCATACACTCCCTACATCTTAAGCTTAAACCATGCACTCCATCAGCTGATCTCCTCTCAGCTGAATACCTTCAAATGGCAGCTGGAGTGCTTGCCTACCCTGCTTCCTTATAATTAACAGAACCATTACAGAAAGGTCCATCCCATCCCTCTGGAAAGTCTCATATATTATCCCACTGCATAAGGGTGGGAACTCAAACGAACTCTCAAACTTCCGCCCCATAGCCCTACTTTCCCCCTTAGCAAAAATTATGGAGATATGTATTCACCATCAGCTACTTGATCATCTTCTCCAACATCACCTGCTAGTTGACTGCCAGCATGGATTTAGGCCTTTCCATAGTACTACAACTGCTGTACTGTCCTTTTCTGACTGCATTAATAAAAATCATAATAACAGCTTACTGTCCTCAGCCCTCTTTATTGACCTCTCAAAAGCATTTGATATGGTTAATCATCAATTACTGTTAAACTCACTCAAATCACTTTCACTAGATACCCAGACAGTTAATTGGTTCAAGTCCTATCTAGGAAATAGACAACAAGCAGTCCTCTGGGAAAATAAACTATCTAGTCTTCTCCCTATAACTCTTGGAGTACCACAAGGATCTATTATGGGACCCCTCCTCTTCATTATTTTCATAAATGATCTGAAAATCTCCCTTCCACAAACCACCTGCATACAATATGCCGAAGACTCGACATTAATATGTTCAGCCTCCTCACCTGATGGACTTCATTCGAGTACCCAAGCAGTATTTACCTTAGTTGAAAACTAGTTCCATCAACACTGTCTCCTCCGTAACCCTAAAAAAGCTAAATTGGTACTATTCTCTCCCACTCAGAAGTCTCCTGCTGTCAACTTCACAATTACATCTAATAATGGTACTGTAATAACTCCAAACACAACCACCAAACTTTTAGGTGTAACAATTGATCATAATCTAAACTTTGACACACATATCAACCTAACCATTAAATCAGTTAATAAAAAACTTGGTTTCCTCTACAGACTTAAACCCTATCTCACACCTCTAGCTAGGACTGCTATTGCCCAAACTCACTTAATCTCCACCCTTCTCTATGCATCCCCAATCTGTACCAACTTATCCTAAAATAATCTTCATATGTTGGAAACAGCCTATAATAACATAGCTAGATTTACCACTGGTGCCCCTTTTCGAATCCACCACTGCCAAAATCTTAAATTGCTAGGATGGCTGGAATTGCAAAGCCAGATTCTTTTCCAGCAACTTACTACTATACACAAGATCTTACACCATCCCACAGATACACCCATACTCTCTACCCTCATCTGCCCATATAAAAATCTAACAACCCTTCAACCAGCTAATAAGGTACTAGTAGCTACCCTAAAGTCCAGCAACAAATCTGGGGACAGCTTGTTCTCAAACTCTATTGGTAACTCTTGGAACACTCTTCCAACTGAACTAACAGCCCTTTCTTCTACCCCACTTTTCAAGAAGCAATTAAGAATATTCCTTAAAGCCCAAATGGCTTTGCCCTTGCACAAATTCTGATTGACACTTTCTCCCCTAGCAGGACCATTCTTTACTATCTATCTTTAACATGCTATTTCAGGTGCTCTGATATTCTCTATTAATTCCTACTGTAGTAGCTCACCTCCTAAGATTTGGTAAACTTTGTAAACAATGTCACCTGTTTTATTAATCCTTTTACTCAAAATTTTTAACTTATTTAGTCGGGTATGTTGGTATGTTACTGTAACAGTACTATATAAATGTTCCTCTATTTGAAATGTTTTACCTATCTGACATTATCTGTATTGTATATGGTCAAGATTTCTGTCTTGTAAATTGTCTTAATGTGGAGCTTTTCTCCCAGGGTCCTCTGCTGAAAATGGACATACATCCAGTCGAACTATCCCGGTCAACAAATGTAAAATAAATAAATAAATAAATAAATAAATAAATAAATAAATAAAGTGCTTCTGTAAGTCTTACCCCAGTTGTATCATTCACAGGCACAAATCCCAGAAAGTATTCAACTGTGGCTGCAGTCCTTGAAATATCCACATACCTAACTACTACAGTCATTTGTTCTTGATTGCTGATGTCTGGCATGCAATCAAGAATCATGGAAACGTACCTAGCATCCTCCACCTTCCCTGCAATGGTCCTTAATATAGCATTTGCAATCAGCTGGATAATTTCATTCTGTATGTCCTTCCCACAATAGTGATCCTTTACTTCTTTATTCCTATTATGATGCAAGTTTTCAGCCATGACAAAATCAAACTGTGACAAAAGTTGCACCTGGCCTAAGAAATTGCCATTGCCATAGGGGTACAGGGCATCACTTGTACTACGGAATGCCATGTTCCATTCCACCAAGTATTGGACAATAGCTATAATGCATTTTAACACACCACACCAGTGAGTTATCTCTTTTTCAACCACTGCTTGTCTCTTATCATCCATTGTCTACCTACTCCTTATTCTATTGTCCCATTCCTTCCACTTTAGCATGCATGTTGCATGCTCTGGTGCTCGGTCATGGCTGTGTAAAGCTTTGGATATCTCTCTCCATGCTCTGTAACCACCTGACATGAGAAGATGGTTAGAATGTCCAAATAATTTGCATGCAAAGCAAAACAGTGCATCTTTTGGGACTGAATATGTCAACCAAGTGCATTTTGCTGTCTCCCCATTAGGCAGCACATGGAAATCATTCGCCAATGTAAATCTTCTTTTCTGTTCATTGACAGGGAACTGTGACAACATCACTTGCACGGGTCCATGGTGAATGCATTTACCTTAAACACATCCCTTTTCAGGTCTGGCCAAGTTCCTAGATCCTCAAAAGATATACCTGATGCTCCCTGCAAGTCAAAGGCCACATCTATTGTCACTACAGAAGTATGGACTCCTTCTGTACCAAACTCTGGTGATTCAGGCAACACCTCTAAAGCTGAATCCACATTTGCTGACATAATTTCGCTCTTGGTAACAGCTGTAGGTTCACAGGAGGTAGCCTGTGCTGCAGCCGCAACAGTGGTCACTTTCTATTTGTAAGGATTCTGCTCTCACAGTGGGCAGGCTGTAATGCAGAACCATTTTGTTGTCCTGAAGGAAGACTTTTTCCTGAATCTCTCCTCTCTGATGACCAACAGAGAAATTTCGTAATGTAACCCTGTCTCTTTTCATCCTCATTCCTCTGCTGCTGAAGCTTTCTTTTTTCTGTTCCTGGCAAATATGCATGCTTCATCTCTAACTGGGAATGGAAGTAGAGCAGAATTACTACACATGCAGACATTGGGTCCTTTTGTCATACTGTTAGTAAAAAGCACTACACTTCAGGTACTTGTTATGCCATTTTCTTTGACCTACTCAGATTGCATAATGAGAAACGTTAGCATTCTGAACACATTCTAAGGATGGTATTTTCCAGTTAACACAGAAACAACTCCCATGAGGGCGTGGCCAAGGATGAACACAGGATAGCAGCAGATTTCTTCAGCTCCACCAATTTCATTACATTGACAGGAATTAATTACTTAAAAAAATTATTTTTGAAGTAATTTTCTTTCTAAATATGTTTGTTTTATATAGTTCTTGAACTATATCTAAAAAAGAAAGGAAATCTTAATAATATTCCTGTCAGAAATTACTTTGGAAATTTTCCTGGCAGTTTATCAGTCTGAAATGAGTTCCAGTAAGACAAATTCTCAAGACTCCAGCATCAAGAAAGAACTTCAGTCTCTGATAATTATAGTCCAGCAACTTACTGCTAAGATGGATAAAATGGATACTAAAATAGACACTTTCATAGAAAAAACTACAAAACAAATAGACTTGTTACATATGGACCTGCAACAACAGAAGATCCAGATGACAGGCATAGAAGAAGCTGTGAATGACATGGAAAATAGAATACAAGAAGAGGAAATCAACATCGAGTTTCTGCTGAAACAAAATACAGATTTACAAACAAAGCTGGATGACCTGGAAAATAGATCTAGGCGCAATAACATTAGGATTTTTGGACTGCCAGAAAATATTGAAGGTAACAATATTACTTCTTTGTTAACAACATGGCTCCCTAAAACTTTAGATTTACCAGAAGCATTCTCTTTTGGTATCGAAAGAGCACATAGATCTATAGCTAATACTAACTCAAACAAAAACTATCCTAGATCAGTTATAGTTAGATTTCTATCATCTTTTGATAAAGAGATGGTTCTTAAATCTGCTTGGGCTAAAGCTCCTGTTAAGATTAATGAAACAACTGTGCGTTTGACAATGACTATTCTTCCATGGTATTAGCTAAAAGAAAAGTTTTTCTGCCACTAATAAGGGAGCTTAAAAAGCACAGTTTAAAACATACCTTCTGTTTCCTGCCAAGCTTAAAATCTTCCTTCCTGATGGTCCTAAAATTTTCGATGACTTAGACTCTGCTTTACTGTTTATCAAAAATAAGATTTTGGAAAAAATAGAAGAAATGGAATGGGCTAGTCCTTCGTTAAAGAGACTGGCAACTGTAACTTCGTGGAAGACTTCAGAGAAGAAGAAGAGACTAAAAACAAATGATTTGTACTATGTTTTTTTCTCTCTCATCATTTTATTTTATTATTAATCTTTTTAAATATAGTTCCTGCATTTCCAAGAAGCAACAAATATTTTGAAAAAGATTTAATCAAAGTTATTCTCTGTGTGCAAAGAAATGTTTTGTTTCATAACTAGTCAAAATATCTGGAGATTTAATGGCAAGCTGTGATTTAACTTGTTTCTCTTTCTGAAGAGGAAAAATAAGGTCAGTAATTTGATACATTTTTTTCCTTTACAAGTTTATATGTTCTTCAAATGCTATTCCTAATTATACTTTCTTGATTACACTGCTTATGCTTGTTTGTAAATAATCTGTCATGCTTTAACTAATAATAATTAGAACTAAATAATAGTAAATAATATGTTTTATTTTTAACTCTATTAATATAAACAGTAAGTAACATTCTATTGTATATACTTCTTATAGCTTTCTCTTACATTTTTTTTATTTCTGCCTTACACCCTTTTACTTTCTACTCTCTTTTCTTTTCTTTATTAATATATAGAAATGCTTTTGATCATATAGACACAGTAAATAATAAGATTTGCATATGAGTTGAGTTGGGACAAAAATGTTGAGTTTTGTTACTTAATAATTTTGGGCTTGATTTCACTTACATAGAGTCTGTAATAACCTGTAGAATGCATTGTGAAGATTTTGTCATGTTTAGATGCATTTACACTGCTAAATGAATGTTTGTCACTAGTTTTTAATAAGTTTCCCGCCAAAATGTTAAGAAAGACAATCTGGGATGTGGGCTGTCTCATGCACAGTGTCCATGAGCTACTTCAAAAGCTTCAACTCTCAGAATTCTCACAGTGAAGCTGAAAGCAGCTAGTCTCACCTTTGACCTAGATATCACACTGACACATCACAGATACAGGAATGACACTACCTAATTATACTTTCTTGATTACACTGCTTATGCTTGTTTGTAAATAATCTGTCATGCTTTAACTAATAATAATTATAACTAAATAATAGTAAATAATATAATTTATTTTTAACTCTATTAATATAAACAGTAAGTAATATTCTATTGTATATACTTCCTATAGCTTTCTCTTACATTTTTTTTATTTCTGCCTTACACCCTTTTACTTTCTACTCTCTTTTTCTTTTCTTTATTAATATATAGAAATACTTTTGATCATATAGACACAGTAAATAATAAGATTCGCATAGGAGTTGAGTTGGGACAAAATGTTGAGTTTTGTTACTTATTAATAATTTTGGGCTTGATTTCACTTACATAGAGTCTGTAATAACCTGTAGAATGCATTGTGAAGGTTTTGTCATGTTTAGATGCATTTACACTGCTAAATGAATGTTTGTCACTAGTTTTTAATAAGTTTCCCGCCAAAATGTTAAGAGAGACAATCTGGGATGTGGGCTGTCTCATGCACAGTGTCCATGAGCTACTTCAAAAGCTTCAACTCTCAGAATTCTCACAGAGAAGCTGAAAGCAGCTGGTCTCA
Source organism: Protopterus annectens (assembly GCF_019279795.1). Lineage (NCBI taxonomy): Eukaryota > Metazoa > Chordata > Ceratodontiformes > Protopteridae > Protopterus > Protopterus annectens. The sequence goes on along the minus strand of NC_056747.1, from coordinate 437,700,033 downwards.
CCTTTGACCTAGATATCACACTGACACATCACAGATACAGGAATAGCAGATTAATAACATGTGTTCCTATGTCCCAAACATATACATTACTATAACTCATTTAATTCATCTGATTGACAAGCATAAATAATTTTATAACTCTATACTGGAAGAAATTGTCATGTGATATATTTTAAAGCAGTAGTATAGCATGTTTGTAAAATCTGGTTACTAAAATGTGTTTGCTGTGCATTATTTTGTATAAAGCAGACAGATTTATTGAAGGGACAGCAATGTAAGATGGTGCTCAGTAAAGATACAACTCAGTGAGATCAGATATATATATATATATATGTATGTGTGTATGTGTGTGTGTGTGTTTGTGTGTATGTGTGTGTGTGTGTGTGTGTGTGTTTGTGTGTGTGTGTGCATGTGTGTGTGTGTGTGTGTGTATGCATGTGTATATATATATATATATATATATATATGTATGTGTGTATGTGTATGTATATATATATATATATATATATATATATATATATATGTGTGTGTGTGTGTGTGTGTGTGTGTGTGTGTGTGTATGTGTGTGTATGTAGATATGTATATAAATGTTTCTGAGAATCTGCTTAACTATGAAGTATGATTTATAACAATTTCTATGAATACAATATTTTATTCTATTGGCAATAATGAGTTTGAGTAAATGCTCATATACAAGCAATTCAAGGTTTTTTTTGGAAGCTGTTAACTGTATTTGCATGACAGAAAATAGATGCATCCTAATATATGTAATGTCTGAATCATATTAGCCAAAGTTTTTGATTTAAATGAATGTTAGAACTTATTTTTCTCTCCTCTTGATTTCTAACATCAAGATTATTTGAATGCTATTTGAATACAAGTGTTTTATATTACATGGATGTATATAGTGGTATGAACAGTTTAAAAAAAAAAAAAAAAAAAAAAAAAAAAGGTTTATTTTAGTTTATATGATGCTGTTTTACCAAATGTGTAGTCTTGTCTTGCTAGATAATTGAATTGAAAACTGTTAACTTCAGTTAAATATAACTAGTATTAAATTGATAAGGTGGTAGCTGACGTACTGCTGCTTAGGGTAGGGGGTTAAGTTGAGTGGTAAATACTACTCTAAGTTGGAGTTTACAACTCCAGGCTGGATGCAAGGTTTAATCCTTACATTATTTTCACTTGTTCATTGTTATTTGTATATAGTTTTGACATCCACAATATATTTTGTACATTCATTGTCACTACAAACAAAATTGAATCCTATACGAAATCCCATAAGAGATTCAATAAATACAGCTATATTTAAATTTACACCTAAAGGAGGAGATGTAACATTACTTATCTTGTTATTTGTTATTTTGATCATAAGATTCTTAAGTTTTAAAAATGCCAAATGACATCTTTAAAAGGAATTTCTTTAAACATTAATGGATTGAATAATCCATGTAAAAGGGCAAGCCTAATAAGATACATTAATTTACATAAGGCCAACTTAGTCTTCCTACAAGAAACCCATCTCTTGAAAAAAGATATTGATAAACTAGCCACAAACAAATATACAGTATTGGTTAGTTCACAGCACACTCAGAAAAAAGAGGAGTGGCTATTTTATGGAATAAAAGTATGCCCATTCCTAAAACCATTAAGTCTTATCAGGATGACAAAGGAATGTTTTGTATGGTTACAATACAAATTAATGGGAAGACTTACACTTTAATTAATGTATATTGGATACCTGGAATTGGTATTAATACAGTGAAACATCATCTTGATAAGATCATATCATTCTCTATAGGAGATATTATTTTAGCTGGTGACTTTAATTGTATACTACATGAAAGTGATACTACCACTATAGGAAAGAGAAGAATTACATCTAATGCAAAACATTTAAAGGATTTTGCTAATTCTTATCATTTGAATGATATTAATAATCAGATAGATTCAAAATCATTACCATACACCTTTTTTCTAACAGATACAAAACTTATTCAAAAATAGATAGGGTCTTTATTTCTAACCAGATGGTAACAGATTTAATTAATTCCAAAATCATTTCATGTCCTATATCTGATCATAATTCAATTGTTTTTGAATTCATGATAAAAACTACTCATAATGTTCAGATCAAAAGGATACCAGCATACTTAACTCAACTAAAAGACTATAAAGAATATATACTTTCAGAAGTAAAACATTTTAGACATAAATAACACTCCTGAAGTCTCCATTGTTTATGTTTGGGATGCCTTAAAATCATATCTATATGGACAAAGTATCAGATGGTATAATAATAAAAGGAAGTCTTGGGATAAGGAATTGTTAGATATTCAAAGTAAATTAGACTCATAAACATAATAATAAAGAAAATATTATGGACAAGAAAGTTATTGAAGAAATAAACAAACTAAATGAGAAATACAAAGAAATTTTAACTCATAAAGTTAAAATAACTTTAGAGAAATACAAGTTTTGTCTTATTCAATAAGCCCCAAATACTTACATAGACTTAAAAATAAAACAAAAGGTTGAATAAACAAAACCATATCAAAGAAATCTTTTCTCTAAGGAAAAGAAGAATGTTTCTAGTATACCAGAAATACTAGATGAATTTAGAAATCACTTTCACAAAATTAACCATAATAATATTAACATGGAACCTAAAGATAAAATAAAGGAGTTTATAACCACAAATATGAATAAAAAGCTTAATAAACAACATATTAAACTATTGGACAAGAGTATTTCATATACAGAAGTTATTACACAAATAAATAAGCTTAAATCAAACAAAGCACCGGGTAATGATGGTATTATACCAGAGATATATAAAATCCTTTCTAAAAATAAATATTCATTAATACATAAGGTTTTTATTTTGGCCCAAACTGAGTTAATAACCCCCCCATCTTGGCAATATACATTTATTTCACCAATTTTAAAACCTAATAAAGATCCAACTAGATGTTCTTCATATCGGCCCATCTCATTACTTAATGTCGATTATAAAATGTTTATGAATATCTTTGCTGATAGATTGAAGACAATCATTCCCGGCATTATAGATATAGATCAGACAGGCTTCATTGTAAATAGAAATACTTTTGATAATATAAGAAGAACTTTAACATTAATAGATTTTGCAAATAGGAAAAAGAAAGATTTAACACTTATTAGTCTTGATATAAGTTCAGCATTTGATTCAGTAAGTTGGGACTATCTGTTTACCTTAATGAAGTGCACAAACTTCTCGGATGCATTTGTAAATCTAATTGAACATTTATACAAAGGAACGTTGGCTTATATTAAGGTAGGAACATATGTTTCACAAAAAATACCCATTCATAAAGGTACAAAACAAGGATGTCCACTTTCTCCACTATTATTCACTTTAGTAATGGAGCTTTGGGCTAATCTGATCAGAAACAGTACTGACATAGAGGGTTTTGAAATAGATGAAAATACAACATCCAAAATTCAACTTTTTGCAGATGATGTTCTAATTACATCAGCAGGATCTAATTCTTCTATACAGTCTGTATTTGACAACATGATGAATTTTAAAAGTATTTCTGGTTTAATATTCAATGAAGAAAAAACTAAAATACTACCTATATATACACGAAAAAATATTCTCATTAGTGATTTTACTAAATATGTACCCAATTCAGGTCAGATAACTTATTTAGGTATAATACTATCTAAAGATATTAAATCTATTATATATAATAATTATAATACCTGTTTTCTTAATATACAAAATCTTTTTAATACCTGGAATAATATGTTTTTACTATGGAGGAGAGACTTACAATTATTAAAATGATAATATTCCCCAAGATTTTATACTTAATACAATCAATAATACTTCCACCTACAAAATAATTATCAAGAAACTGAACACACTAATGTTAAATTTCTTATGGGCACCTAATAGACCTAGGATTGCATTAAAGAAACATACTAATAGCTGGTCTCAAGGGGTATTTCTTTTCCAGACTTTAATTTATATACTATCTCTTCTATTGTAAAAGTTATTACTTTATTAATAGATCAGTCATATGTCACAAAATGGAAAGATTATTGGGAGCTAATTAGTATACACTTCATGAAAATCTCCTTAACACATAAAAATATGATTGTAAATAACTCCATGTTATGGTTACTAAAGGAATTTTGTACTTCACCTATTACACCTAAACATATGGTTTGTTACCCATTAAATATTATTATTGGTTATCGTAACTTTATATTCATGCACCCTAAGTATAGGGAATGGAATTTTATTGTATTTCCTATAATGTATACTCAGGGTATGCTTTTGTCATCTACTTCTGAAGGAACTCATTTAGCTATAGATAATGATCTAAAGTACTGGTATCAGTTGATATCTGATAATAAAGTTAAAATCTAGATTTCTTAAAACAAGAATTTGATCTAAGAGAAACTTGCTGGTTAGAGGTTCAGACCTTTAGACAACATCTCATTAATAAAATAGATTTAATGTCTATAACTGCTAAAGAATCTATTCCAACACTGATTGATTACTTGATATTAAATTTACAACATAAAGTTTCTGATAAAGGTAAACTTTCATACATACATAAAGTTATCAGACAAGAAACTTTTACAGTGTAGATTCATACTGGAATTATTTCACTTCTATTAATGGGGACCCACCAAATCAACAAGATAAACAATATATATTGAATCTGCTTATAGAACTACGCCTTCCATTGTCTGGAGACTTTATACATGGAAATTTTACATAGATCTTTTATACACCTTTGATGATGAATAAAATAAATAATAAAGATAATCTATGTAAGAGATGTAATGTAGAAATTAATGCTGACTGGGCTCATATGTTTTATGACTGTATAAAATTGAAAGAATACTGGAAGTCAATTAATGAATTTTTGCAGGCTCTTTTACAGATAATTTCATTATTTCTAAATCTCTTATATTATTCAACACACCTGTACCTCAAAGTGTTAAAAAGGTTAAGCTTCTCTTGTTATGGTCTATTCTAGCAGTGGCTAGGAAAATAATAACTAGAAATTGGATTTCAGATACACCTCCTTCGTTCAATGAATTTAAAAATGTTATGAATATAGTGTGCCATATGGAAATAAACACAATTAGGACTAGAACAAATAGAAAAACATCTTATTTTATTGTATGGGATAATTTACAAAATTTGTTAAAAAAATTTTAATTTCAGTAGCATGGTATTTTAGTTTAATTAATTGATCTGATTGTAGTGGATGTCTTTGTAAATACTTTAGTTGTTTTGTTGAATATTATAATAATACCTATTTTTAATTACTTGTATAAAATTGTTATGATATTTCTCTTATATGTTAAAACAATAAACCTGTTTTGAAAAAAAAAGAAACAACTCCCATGACAATAGTGGAATGTTACCCATCAGATTTACTTAAATGTGGTAAAACCTCAACTTTGAGGTGCCCATTGCCACAATGTGAAATGCAAACTCCAAGCTAGCTAACCAGTGTAAACATTAAGTATCTTAACTTTAGGCACAAGCTACAAACATACAACCTTTCCCTTAACACACTGACACTTACCTCCCCTGCTTATATAATACACTCACTAACTATAAGTCACTATTGTGCTTTACTCTCCAAGCATCTTGTACTGTATTTCACTACTGCTTCTACAAAAAGTCATAATAAAAGGAAATAACCCCAAACATATGGTCTATAAATAGGTAGCACTACATATTGATATGAAAGACCACTGCAAAATGCATTCAAGTTAAGCAAAAAAACTGAAGGTGCAACACCAAGTCAATTAAGAGCTACACAATCCATGGTGCAATGCACACCCAACAAGTGATCAAGTTGATTCCATCTTACACTGTAGGCAGAACTGAAAGGAAATGAGGACCAGTAGGCAAAAGAACTGCAGTGCAGGTATATAAACCAGAAAATGGATTCATTTCCAAAAAGTCATGTTAGTATGACTGCAAGCACAAAGGAATGAGCAGCTTAATGCTAAATGCTGTTCATAAAGACAAGCTATACAGTAGGCAGTATCGTACCATAGGCCGAAAAACTGCTAAGTAACAATAACTAGTGGGCAAAAACTGTAATGTAGGCAATAGGCACAACTGAAGTGCATTACAAAATACATATTGCATAATGACTTCCATTGACATCGGTTACTATTGCACTGCAGGCACAAAGACTGAAGAATGACTGACCAGTGGCAAAAAAATTAATGAGAAAGGCCTAAGTTACAGTTTTAAGTTAAAAACCAAACACTGAAGGTGAACCTCAGCTTTTTCTACAAAAGAAGATGACTGTTAGATTAATAGACTGATTAATGTTAGCAACAGATACTATTTTCAGCAGAAAGGAGGGGTTCATTCATAAAGATACCCTATCATTATGGAAAACTAGGCAAGAAGGTTCAGATGATAAAGCCTGGATTTCTGAAATTCTTCTGTCTGAAGTAATGGCTACCAAAAAGAGTGTCTTCCAAGATAAAAACTTCAGATCACATTCCACAGAGGGTTCAAAGGGGGAATGTATTACTACCTGTATACTAAGCTCAGGTCCTAAGGAGGAGTCGGATCTTTATATGGGGTTTTAACAAAAGTATGTCTCTTAAGAATGATTTACAAAGCCCATGAGAGGCTAAAGAACATTCCTTAAAACCATTGTGAAAATTAGAAATCACAGCCAATTGTAGTTTGATGGTGGATGAAGAAACCGCAGCATTGCACAGAGATGCTAAGAAATCTAAAACATGTTCAACTGAAGCAGAGAAAGGATCAATTTGCTTTTCATGGACCCAAATTGTAAATCTCTTCCACTTACTTAAATATAGATTTCTAGTACAAGGTTTGTGAGCTGATAAAAGGATGTGATGTACTGGAGAGGGCATATTAGGACACCTGGCAATTAGGGGAATTGGAGGAACCATGCAGTCAGCTTGAGGTTTGAAATGTTTGGGTAAACAAGGCCATCTGGATGGGACAGGAGTTCTGGCACTGGGTCCAGAATCTAAACTTGACAAATCAAGTAAGGCCAAAGAAAGGGGAACCAAATCTGTTGAGGCCAAAAGGGTGCAATGAGACTTACTGTACTCTTCAACTTGAGTGCTTTCTATAAAAATTTGGGAATTAGAGGTACCAGGGAAAGGCATACAGTAGACCAGGGGCCAGTCATGGAGGAGACCATCTCTGGGTGATTTTCCCTGACGGGGAATCAGGGTAAAATAATTGCTGCATTTGTTGTTTGAGGGAGAGGCAAACAGGTTGCAGCAAGGTTGACCCCAATGACGGAATTTAATTTTTGCCACTTCTTGATTGAGAGGCCATTTGTGAAGCTGAAGGATGCACCTGCTCAGCTTGTCTGCAATCACATTGAAACTCCCCGGAATGTGCATTGCTATTAGAAAGTGGTTAGACGAGGTTGCCCACTGCCACACACTGAGGGCTTCTCGACAAAGGGGGTAAGACTTGGTTCCTCACAGCTTGTTGATGTACCAAATCAATGACATATTGTCCATTTGAATTGCAATAGTCTCCTGAGGAAGAGCTGTCTGAAAGGCCTGCAACGTAAGAAGTACCACTCATCTCCAGGACATTGATGTGCAAGTTGGCCTCTAATGGGGTCCAAGTGTCTTGGACCGTCTTTCTCAGATAATGCACCCCCACCCCATCTGAGAGACATCCATGGTCACTAGGGCCATGGGCTCCAGAAAAACAAAGGGATGACCGTGACGAATTTGAAGGGAGTGCATCCACCAAAGTAGGTCCACTTTGCAATGGTTGGTGATTAAGATTTGGTCTGACATTGGGTGAAGGATAGACTACTGGGAAGCTAGTAGCCATTGCAGAACACTCATATGTAACCTGGCTAATGGGACTAGAGTTATGGACGCTGCCATGGATCCTAGAGCTTGCAAGACTAATGATGCTGGAACCTTCTTCCTGTGAATTAGCTTTCAAACCTGAACCACAATTCTCTGATGTCATTCTGGAGGATGGGATTCTGTCATTGTTAGAGTATTCAGTACCACCCCTATGAATTCTAAATTTTGTGTCAAGGTTAAATGTGACTTTTCCAGATTGACGGTAATCCCTAGATGGGCACAGGTGTCAAGGGTGTAGTCTCTGGCTACTATTAATTGATGCTCGGTTGAAGCAGTTATGAGCCAGTCATCCAAGTATGGAAACACTTGGAATCCTTGCAGTCTCAAGTGAGCTGCTGATACTGCGATGCATTTGGTGAACACCCTGGGGCTGTGGTGAGCCCAAAGGGCAGTACTTTGAATTGGTAATGACTGGCTCCCAGCGGGAAGCGTAAGAACCTTCCTGAGTGTTTGTCCATTTTTATATGGTAATATACATCCTGAAGGTCTACTGAGCACATCTAATTGTCTTTCTTCAGAAAGGAGAGCATAGACTGTACTGTGACCATCTGGCACTTTGTTTGTTAGATAGACTTGTTCAGTACACTGAGATCCAAACCTGGTCTCTAGTTCCCTGTCTTTTTTTGCACTAAAAAGAATCTTCAATAGGTTCTGGATCCTTCTTGGTCTGGTGGGATTTGTTGGACTGCTGAATTTCTTGCACTGCTGAATCCTTCTGATTGGATGGAACATTGGGGATTTTCTTTTGAATGGGGGGAGGCTGAGAAAAGGGAATGATATAACCTCCAGATACAATCTGTTGCACCCAGGAATCTTTTGTTAAGTTTAGCTAGGTGTTTAGGTGCAAGGATAAGCATCCCCAACTGCCTACAGAGGAAGACAATCAAGCTTCCCTTCAGGAACACTGAAAGGGCTTGCCTGGAAAAGAATCCCTGAAGCCCTGGTTTTGCAGACCACCCCTGCCACAAGGGCAGAATCTTCCATTTTGGTTCTCCCCCTCTGCCCCGGGGGAACTCCCTCCACGTGTGTCTTAGAAAGGCCCTTGGGTTTCTTGAACCACATTTTTCCACCACTCCTCTGGTTCCTAAAAAAGGACCTTTGGGGGGGTGGAGAAACATACACTCAAAGCAGAAAGGGCCTTTCCATCTTTTTGACACCTGGATAAAGTCTCTTTTACTTTATGACCAAACAAGGATGTTCCGTCAAAAGGAGCATTGATGGAAAGAAGACATGAATGGTTCTACAAAGTCACATAGGCACATCCAGGCATGTCTCCTTATGGCTATGCCTGTACCTGCTGCTTTAGGCATCCCTTCAGCTGTATGGGGAATCAGCCTCATGGATAAATTGGACACAGACACCAGGGTGGCTAACTGGGAAGCCACTTTCTCTTGGACTTCCTCAGCTACATCTCCTGCCAGGCTGTCTGAAAACTCTTTAATCAAACCCCACTGGAGTCTGGTGAAATGTGCCAAAAAATTCAAGGACCTTATGGTGAAGTTCGATGAAGTGCAGACCCACTTCTCATATCTGGCCATGGCCTGAGACTGCCTATTGGGCAGACGGATGGAGAAACCCTCCTCAGCAAGTTACTTTTAGTATTTACAGCCAACCCCTTAGCCAAAAACTGCTTATTTCCTGGAAGGGAAGGAATCTTATCTGGTGTTTTGGGTATTGGCTCAATGGTGTCTGGAATTTCCCATGCACCACTGAGAAATCAAATGAATGAGTTCATTAGTGGGCAGAGTCTCCCAAGAGGTAGACGGGTGGGTGCCAAAAGCCTGCAGGTAAACAGATTAGAAAACCAAAGAAACTGTGTTGGGTAAAACCTTGGTGCAGAAATAAATCCAAATGAAAGGTAAAAAGTAAAAAATGCACCAAGATAACACACAGCAAATGTTTGATCACAGCAAAGTACAAAGTGGTAAGCGCTTTCACAACCAAAGTTGCTTCATCAGACACCACAGTAAAAAATGCACAAGTTTAAATAGAGATTCTAAAATGACAATTAATCAATAAAAATCACACAATGATTAAGTAGCAGTGAAAAACAATTAAGCCTCATGCTCAAACTAAAAAAAGCATTGCTTAAAAACATTGCTTAAAAACATTGTACAAGAAGGAATCAAATACTATACACGAGAAAGCACTTAAAAAACTTATAAAATCATTATAAAACATGGGAAAATACTAGGCAGGAAAAAGTTAAATAGAATACTTGGAAACTAATAGTTAAATACATTAGACTAATTTTGAAAGAACTTAGCTAATCTTAATGCTTGAGATGTCTAGCCTTTAAAAAAGGGACCAAGGAAGTAGTAGCATTCAAACCAGGATACTTTTCAGCATTAAGTTTCAAAATCCACTTCTGTTCATGTCCCTCTGTGATATTCTCAATGCCACCACCTCTGGGGTTTCTATGAATATGTTGTAGAACAAAGAACTTAAAGGAATGAGAATGGCCATTGGACATAAAATGATTGGCTAGAGCATTTGATGGTTTATTATTACTAATATCTCTTAGGTGGTCTAGAATACGATCTTTAAGCATTCTATTTGTTTTTTGTACATAAAAAGCAGGACATTGTACACAAAAACAATAATAGACCACATCTGTAGATCTGCAATCAGTGTATTGATTAGTGTACAAAGAAAATTTCCTAGTAGGATGTACATATTTATTTTTGCTATATATAAATTGACAAGCACTGCAATTCCTGCATGGAAAAGTACCATGCTGATTGGATCTAATAATAGTTCTAGATAATTCACCATGACATAGATGTTGTTTAAGGGATTTATTATTTCTAAAACTAAAAATAGGAGTAAACAGATTACTCAGATGAAGGGTTTTGGGACTTCCAACCACCCCTCTGTTTTAAAATTTTTAAGATGCATCCAAATGAAGTGTCTTTAGAGAGTGACCATGGGGACCGTTCCCCTCATTGAAATCTGTATCTTGACTGATTCCTGGGGGGGAATCCAAGTGCTTCGTCTTGCACTTCTTTTTCTGCGGGACCTCCTTGGATAATCTGGGGAGGTAATCTGGGGGGTA
>NC_056747.1:437591238-437683738 GCF_019279795.1 Protopterus annectens | reverse complement strand
ACTATATAGAAAGAATTGCTATAGAAACACAATTTTACATAGAAGTATGCACCCCGGACACATTTTTTAGAATGTTGTTAAAGGGCAGACATTGAGAGTGTCTAGATTAACAGCGAAAGAATAAGATTTTGAGCAAAAAGTGTTAGACCTCAAGCAAAGATTTAGAGAGAGGTTACGCAAAAGAATGTGATGTTTTGGTAGGAGAAGGCATCAAATTAAGGGAAACCGTCGGTAAATCATATTTTGTAAGAAGGGTGGAAGATTATGTAGTTAGTCGACAAGGAAAAAGAAAGGTAGTAAGAGTTCCCACACAATATTCCAGCAACATGTCCATTGTGACAGGAATAATTAAGTAACATTGGCCTATCCTAACGCATGATGCTAAGATGAAGGAGATAGTAGAAGAAGACCCTAGCTTCTCCTTTAAGAATAAGAAATCTCTAGAAAGACACCTATGCTATCCTAGAGATGGTAAAGTAGAAAAAGAAGGAGAAGCAACTTCAATAAAAGGAACTACACCATGCAGAAAATGTAACCAATGTAAATTTACAGACACTAGCAACACTTTTTCGCATCCTGATACCAGCAGAATATTTACATTTAACATACAGGCTACTTGCCACACTAAAAATATTGTGTACATAGCTGTATGTGACATCTGCTCAAATTTTTATGTAGGTAAAACTAACAGGGAACTCGGGTTTAGGATACGTGAACATCTACAAATTAGAAATCAGAACCTTACAAATGTTTTAGCATGCATGTTAAGAATAAAGACTCAGGACATGCATTTAGATTCCAAGCAATAGAAAAGATAAAGGAAAATGAGAGAGGGGGAGACGCTACTAATAATACAGAAACATCAGAGACACGCTGGATTATCAGGCTAAGGGCTGATAGAGGCTCTGGCCTTAATGAGAGAATTCCCCTAAAACCAATACTTAGAAACAGACCTTTGGCCAAATAGTATAATAAATTGTTTTATGGTTATTTTTGCGTATAAATTTTAATGATTATTCAAGGCTTCTGGCTAGTATTTATATGTACACTATTTAATTTAATATATATCATGTATTTTTATGAATTAACTCATTAGTTTAGTATGAAATAGCAGTTAATATATATGCAAGTAGTATCAAAGTCAGTAAATAGTGGATGTTTTAGATGTAATGAGCATAATTAGATAGCATTGTAAGATGCCAATTAAGTAATTTGAGTTAATTGAGTTACCTACCTATATAGGATGGGCTTGCAAGTTCATATTTTATGTAAAGGTCTGAGGAAGTGGTGTGTGAAGCACTACGAAAGCGCTTAACGACAATAAAAGCTTGTTTTACCATATATTGCGTTTCTTCAGCCACAGGTTGGATTGTTGATATACTTTGGGACAATATTTTCCGTTTTTGGAATATCTTACAACCCATTAATACCAACACTAACCTTAAACAACTTTGCAAACACATATATATCTATATCTATATATATATAGGTTCATAGGTAGGTACTAGGCTATTGGCCCAAGGGCCAAAGTAATTCTAGCCAACAAGGTTCCCTAGCTTACGCCATCCAAGAAAGTTAATTTCCCATGCTCCTGTTGAGCAGAGCTACAGAAGTGATCCCAGGGTGTATTTATAGGTTTATAGGTAGGTACTAAGCTATCGGCCCAAGGGCCTAAGTAAGCCTAGCCAACAATGTTCCACACATACATACATATGTATATGTATGTTCATAATGTACTTACTTTTGGTGATTGTGCATATGTCAACATTGTCCTGAAGGGGTCATTTGGGTGAATGTTTCAATTTGGGCCATGTTTATAAACATGTACTAATGAAAATGTTGGTAGGAGAAATAATGTGTGTACCAAGGAAGTGCTTGTGCATACATAGTCAGACTGCTGAATTGATTGGTGGGCAAAACAGTTTGTGTCAATTTGGCACTTATGTTTACACAACAGAGACAACTGATTCACTGGCTTCACTGGCTGACTGCAAGGTGCCATGCCAATCTATTTGTTCGAATATTGTGCTACACATATGGTGCAACAGGCATAGGTTATCTGTACCTCATGCTTCATTGATGGTTATTACATTTTTTTGTTTATGTATCCAGCTTTCAGGAATCCTTTATCTGTTAACAATATGCACATTGAGGAAAAGTGATGATACATACATCTGAAGGAATGTTGGAATGATGGCTAACTCAAGTCATGTGGGAAAGTAGGTGGTAGGAGGAAGGGCTCAGTAATATCCAAGTGTTATACTATTTCTACTGAATTATAATGAATACCTACTCAACAGGTTATGTGCAGCAGTTATCACCTATGTCTGAGCATGCATTACTTTCAAGTGACGAAATGCAGCTCATTAGAATATTAACAATAAGTGCAGTTCCACCATCAGGTAAAACTCTCAGCAGCTGTCACTGTTAAATGGCGGTCATTATCACATTGATCAACGCCCAAGCCAGATTTGAGTTTTTGTCTACGTGGAGTCATTTCAAGCCACCCCCCACCACTTTTTCTATATTTTTTTTACAATTTGTTTGATACATTGTGTTGTTGTACATTGAAGTCCATTGTGGTTATATGGTTCCTAGAGGAGACCTTGCTTTTTCTCTTTATATGTACCCATTCAGTAGCATGTTGGCGACACCAAGAATGTGTATATTTACAATATGTGTGTCTACATGATAAAAGAACCATGTCTGAATGCTGTACAGATATATGGATATCAGTCTGTTTAGGACTCATTATGGAAATTATGATTTTTTCATAGTTTGGCAAATAACTTTGCAAGGGAGCATCTGAATGTGCTAAGTAATACCTCATTTTGAAGACAGTATTCATAGTTCCAACACGTTTATGGAAATTATGATTTTTCTTCATATTTTGGTAAATAACTTTGCAAGGGAACATGTCAGTTTGCCAGGTAATACCTCATTTTGAAGACAGTGTTACTCCTTACAACATGGTAAAAGAACTGGGTATGTATACTGTACACATGTACAGGTATCAAAGTTTGTTTCTGACTTAGGTTATGGAAATTATGATTTGTTCATATTTTGGTAAATAACTTTGCAAGGGAGCATCTGAATGTGTTAAGTAATACCTCAGTTTGACGACAGTATTCATAGTTCAAATATGATAAAAGAACTGTACCTGTATGTTGTACACATGTACAAATATCAAAGTTTGTTTTGGACTTACATTATGGAAATTATGATTTTCATATTTTGGTAAATAACATTGCAAGGGAACATGTCAGTGTGCCAAGTAATACCTCATTTTGAAGACAGTGTTACTCCTTACAACATGGTAAAATAACTGTCTCTCTGCACTGTACACATGTACAGATATCACAGTTTTAGTCTTGTAGGATTATGAAAATTATACATTTCCAATACTTCTCATTATTATACCCATATCTTTGCAAGGGAGCATGGTGATGACACAAATGATGCATCATTTTGAAGCTGACATTGAGACACACAACTTGTTACACTGATGTGTAGTCTCTGTCTGTTACAGGTGAGGAGATATTTTGCTTTATTTATCAATTATGAGAAATATATTAATCATATTTCTGTGAATATCTCTGTAAAGCAGCATCATACAGTAATGGCTAAGGTATCATTTTTAAAGCTGACATTCATACATACAGATTAAATACAATTTGTATGGGTCTACATGGCACACTGACCAAGATATTGTGCTTTGCTTTTCCAAAAAGGAAAAAAAATATGCACAATATCAACATTCCTTGCCAAATATTTAATAATGACTGATACGCACTATCAACATTTACACTGTTGGAAAGGTCAGTGTCTGCTGAATAACTATAAGAGCTAGAGTAAAAATGTAAATGTGAAAGTTTGAGTTATGAACATTTGTATTCTGTATGGTATCTGAAAATGAGCTCAGGCTGCACTGTTATTCCTATGGTGGAATTAAGCAGGCAGATTTTTCTGAGCTGCTGCAGAGAGAATGAGTTAAGACTATAGTTAAATAGTGACTCCAGGGGTTCTGATAACTCATAGTTTATACTGTTGAACTGGCATCCAAGGATGTTCCTGGGGCCCACTGAGGCTGTGTTCTTAGCTTTAGTGAGCACAGCCAGTACCATGCTGCTTGGTTATAGTTGGAAGAGTTATATTTGAAGCTACTTCATAAGAGAAGATTGGGGGTGAAAAGGTGGTAAAGTTGGAACTAAACTGATCTGTTAACAGGTTCATAAAGTCAGGCTTCATGAATGTGGTATCTTTAACAAGCAGTTCAGCACACTGCTGTATTCTGCACTTGAGGTTTGTAACATAGCCGAAGGCCTTATTTGTTATCTTTCACCTTGGCTTTGTATGTTGTAATTAGCACTCTTAGTTGCCAATTTAGTTGGATAAAAGAGCTTTTAACCTTTATGGAAATTTCCCATCCTGATTTCTGCCACAAGTGTTTTCCTTTTGTTGTTTATCATGTTTAAAATGGGGCATCACCAGAGCAGCTTGTTTCTGGGGCTAGTTCTGGGCTTAATTCTGGTAGGTACAGCAGCTTCAATGCAACCATTAACATGGTTGTGCAGAGTCTCTAAGAGTAATTTTGCACAGGCTGCTGTATTCTCGTGGTTTGGAGATGCATTACATTTTGACAAACCATCACTTACTAAGTGGTAGTTTGCCTTGGAATGGTTTTACTGGGACTACAGAGTTGATTCATTATGGTCAGCTTTATGGTCAGACTTTACTAGGGAGAATGAGACATTTGTGGGGGGTGCAGCATTCTTCCATATTTGTGAGTAAGAGGTCTGGTATGTCAGAAGCCTGTAGTGGGTGCATTCACTATTTGGTGAAGAGTGTTTGTTTTTATGAAATCCAGGAATATCTGTGCTTGTAGATTTGAGGCCATGTAAGATTTCCAGTCTATATAGGGGTAATTGAAGTCACCCATGAGTAGGGTGTTAGGTTGGATGGTAAGTTTCTCCAGTAGGTCCAAGCATGCACTGTGAGCTTCTTGGGAAATGAAGCGTGACCTATAGCTGGCTAGGATATGGTTTGGGATTTTGTCTATGGTGATCTGTGTGTGGAGGAACTCAAGCACGTCATCATGTTTGACCATCCTAGAGGTATGCATGTTATATACATAGAGACACTTCAACCTTTAGCCCTTGTCTATGCAGCTACTGGTCTAAAAATGTGGAAGACACTGAAACCTTGCACTACTGGGGTACCTCTGATGTTTTAGACCATGTTGTGGTAACTGCACAGGTGTCTATGACTGAGTGTGAGGAGGGCTTGGAGGGAGTGTAGTTTTTTTTCTTTTAATTTGGCATCCTGGCATTGAGCAGTAACACCATGAGGCTCAGCTGTGTTTATTTTCCAATGTCAGGTTTGTAAATTTGGTATTGCATAAAAAAGGGACTATGGTTGTGGATAATGTTTTAGCCAGTATTCAAAAGCCTAGAGGGGACAGGTGCAGACCATCCTTGGCAATATAAAGGGCTAAGTCCCCTTGCATGTGGGCTAAGGGATTGAAGTTTAGAGTGATCCCATTTTAAACATTCTCTTCCATTCATAACAGGAATTGCATAGTGCATTTTCACATCAATAACAGTGCTCATGAAACTCAAGCTAACATGGTGAACGGTAGACATTTTGTCTTGCTGTGTTGCCTGCAGGTGAGCTAAAAGATCTACACGATATATCCAAGGCTACCACTAGTAAAGTCATTAGGGTAGATATTCCCAGCTCTACCCTCTCCTAACTTTCTAAAGATACAGAGTATAAATGATTAGTCCTGATAAAAATCACTTTAGCTAGCAGATCTGGGAGACACTCTGAGATACCCTTTCTGTGCTAGGAATAAAGATACCTTGTTGATGTTTCCAATAGTTTATTCAGTTAAGTAGGTAGAGGGATGAGTGTTCTTGTTCTAATTCATTGCATTCAGCCAGTCAGTTATTTAAAGACAGTTACAGACAATGGTGAGAGGGCCCATGGCAGCTGATTGGAGGAAAATCTGGGAGATGGAAAAACAAGAAGCCAATCCCAAAGCTTGGAGGTTAGTTCCTTATTTGAATATTCCTGAAAGACCCATGAGGATTTACCAGCTCAGTAGCCTGTGGAACCTCATTTTTAGTTAAAAGGTTTTATTTTTAATTTTTAACTTCTAACAAACAAAACATGTAAACTGAAAAACTGAGTCTGCATCAGTGGGGCTTATATTCCTTGCAGCCAATTAAGAAAGCTTTATTACAGAACATTTTCCAGTCTAACACATGCAATATGAGAGGCTGTGCCACACAAAGTCTTGTGATAGCCTTGTAAAAATAGTCATTTTCAATTATCAAAGTGTCAACCACTGTATTAGATGGACCTGGTGACGCTCAGGCAAAAGTGTTTTTTTAAATGTAGTTATGTAGCTGTAGCTCAGTGTATTGTCAAGTTTTGTTTATTAGAAGTTGAAAATTAAAAATAAAAAAATAAAACCTTTTAACTAAGAATAACGTTCTACAGGCTGCTGAGCTTTTAAACCATCATGGATCTTTCAGGAATATTCAAATAAGGGACTAACCTTGGCTCCTTGTTTTCCGTCTCCCAGATTTACCTCCAATCAGCTACCATGGACCCTCCCCACTATTGCCTGTAACTGCCTTTAAATAACCAACCAGTTGAATGTAATGTATTAGAACAAAAAAACTCATCCATCTACCTACTTAACTGAATAAACTACTGGAAACTTCAACAAGGTGTTTTTATTCTTCACAGAGAGCACAGAAATGGCATCAGAGAGATTGAGTGCCCTAGATCTGCTAGCTAAAATGATTTTATCTGGACTAATCCTTTATACTCTGCTTCTTGTTAGTCTTACCATCCTATGGATCACAGGTGGGATACTAGACTTCGCTCGAGCCCTCTGGATTACCTCTGTTAACTTTCTAAAGATATAGTCTTATCTTTCAGAAGGTGCATTTAAAATAAGATAGGCAGGTATTTTTAAAGAATACAGAAACAGTTTCTGCTTCTCTAACTCTAAAAAGTTAGATTACAACCCTCAGGTGATACACACCATAAAATATCATATTTGGATAGAAGAAGAACAAAAATGTTAACTCCACTACTGTACCTCCTATATTTGTCTTCAATCTAGTACACTCCTACCTGACTGAGTGAGATACCTGAACACCTTTTCCCCTTCATATCCCATCATCCTCCCTCATTTTGCACATCATCCCATTACTGGGTTGCAGTACTTAATGAGACCAAAGTATATAAACTATTTAGTACACTGAGTGTTACTTTTGACTCAGTATGCACTTAATCCACTGTATGTCCAGAAATAATTATGTATACTTAGAACTGCACATGCTGATCTACAAGCCATCTCCTCTGAAGCAAGGCACTGCCACAGGAGCATTCATCTAGTGAAGAAAATGAAGTAAAAATAATAATAAATACATACATAAAATGAAAAGGCACACAAAAATCCATGACAAGATAACAGCTTATCCCTCTTTGACACCTCTTTAAAACACTTGTCAGTATCACTGGATTATTCCCTGGTCAAAGCAAAACTAGCTAGTCACTTTTGTTTCTTCTAATGGTAGCTAGTGACTTCAAAACAAGTAGGTGTCACCAGGAAATGAAGGAATGGTATGTTATATTACAGCAGGTCAGTGACCATTTGTGATAAAACAAATCAAATGTCTGGGGTCAGTCACTTTCATTCATGGAATGTCTGAGTATCCACTTAAAACAACCATTTTATTGACTGTATATACTTCATATGTCCAAATGTGATAAAAAATACCATACAGGTTATTGCAATAAATTTCAGCTTGTTTTACCCAAGCACATACTAGCATGAACAAGACACAGCAGTGACTACATAAATGTGATTAAATGACAGCAGGGGTCAATCAGCTTCACCCACAGGATGCTTCCTTGCAAAGCCATGGAGAGGATCATAATGGACCTCATAAATAAAGACATAGGGAATTTGCAGACTTTGGATCCATCCCAGTTTGGCTTTGTCAAAGGCAGATCATGCCTTCTAAACTTGGTTGACTTTTTCGAAACAGTCACCAAAGCCATTGATGAGGGAAAGGCAGTCCATACAGCCTACCTCGATCTGGCGAAGGATACAATACCCCACTCGGGTATCATTGAAAAACTCATCAGCTTAAATGTTAACCCATACATCACAAGATGGGTTGCAAACTGGCTGAGTGACAGAACCCACAGGGTCAGAGTTGCTGGCGCCATGTCAGACTCAAAGCCTGTCACAAGTGGTGTACCACAGGGCTCAGTCCTGGGCCCACTCTTGTTTGGCATCTACTTTTCAGTACAAGCAAACACAGGAGGGTTATGGCTGACAAAGTTTGCAGATGACTGCAAACTGGGCGCCATAGTAGAAAACACATCTGACACAGATATCCTTCAGAAGGGTCTCACAGAAAAGGATAACTGGTGCCAGAGCCATGGCCTAAAGTTAAATGCCAAAAAATGCATAGTCATACCCTTCGGGAAAAACAAGATTACTAGCTACCAAATAGGTGGCAATCCACTGAGCACAGAAGAAGTTATCAGGGACCTGGGGACCCAGGTTGATAGTAGTCTGTCATTCGACACCCATGTAGCTAAAGTAGTTAGGAAGACCTTCTACATTGCCCACCTTATCATGAAGGATTCTCATCTAGATCAAGGGAGGTCATAGTCTCCTATACTCATCACTCATCAGACCAATGATTGAGTACAATGCCCCAGAATGTATCTGACCCGACACTTGCAGCAGCTGGAGAGGCCACAAAGTTCCTCACCAAAAGGATAAAGGGTCTCAAACATCTGTCCTATGCTGCCCGACTGAAAGAACTCCAGCTCTATTCAGTCGCCACCGCTTGCTCAGAGGTGACCTTTGCCTAACATACAAGGCCATGTCAAACCCAGATTTGATGAATATGCTGCACCTCAAAAATCTAGATCCGTCAGAGCCACAAGGGCGGGAGACTTAAACCTCGCTATTAATAGGGCGTGCTGGAGGGATAGATTCATCACCCAAAGACCCCTATGCTGTGGAATAAAATCCCGGTATATGTGAGGCAGAGCACCTCGCTGGCCTTGTTCAAGAGAAATCTTGACCAATGGATGGGAATATACGCGAGGATGATATATACATGAGGGATACCTCAGTGTCACTGCTCGACAGAGGCACAGCAAAATAATGGGTATAGTTCCCCATACTAAAGGGGTGGCGTAAGCCACAAAACTATGGGCTAGGCTTGTAAATGCCCTCGGGCAGATAGCCTAGTATGAACCTATGAACCTAAACCTATGAACAATTACAGACACGTTATTGCCATTTTACATCTTAGAGGCACATTCTGATATATTATATGAATAAATATATTTATACATATTAACAATACTAATGCATTTCACCTCATTGCTGTCAGGCATACACAGTGCACTCCATTACAACTCTTTCACATGTGTGCACACACAAACACAGATTTATGCTCACCAACTACAGGTACTATGTAGATGCCGAATGTTTGTGATAAAATGAATGCAAACATGCATTAACAACCACATTACTATATTTCAACTTGTTGCTGTCTCACACACTGCAGTTCCCTGCACACAGATGTGTTCACAAATTAGTCATTTATTGACTGTGTACACCTCAGATGTCTGATTATGATCAAATGAATGAATATACATAGAAGAGCCTCAGTAAAACATTTTAGTTTATTGTTGTAACATGCATATGGAGCAACACATTACATCTTTCTTCCACACACACACACATGTGCCTGGCAAACAATGCCACTTTGCGTATACCTCTCATTTCTGATTGTGATCAAATGAATTAATGAATAAATACACACATACGTAATGACAACTGTTATTCATTTCAGGTTGTTGTTGTCAGATATAGTGTAAACCACTGCAACTTCATACACAGACACACAGATGTGCCTACCAGGTGTAGTTACTTTAACTGTATACATCAGATGTTTGTGTTCAAATGCAAGAAAACAAATACATAAATATTTATAGTAATATATTTCTGCTATTTTCTGTCAGACACATATAGGCCAACTATTAAACCCACACCTACTCACACAGATGCAAAGCATCCACCACCCCGACACGTGTGTCCAGCCATTACAGTCCCTTTACTGACTGTGTACATCTCAGATGTTTAACTGTGATCATATAATGGGCATATTAAAATAAATAAATGGACACATTAGTATACCTTTAAGCCTCTTTGTGCAAGAAATCAGGACAAAGCTATAGAAAATGGGTGGACAAAGGTCTAAAAATAGAAACAGATTTAAAATATTGCTCTTATAAACTTAGCAAAGCATATATTTCTTTGAAGAATATGAAGTCTGAAATTCCGGTGACTGTCAGTGATGTAAATCCTCATCTGATTTGCAGGAGACCACACATTTTAAGAGGAACAGACCAGACATATGGGGCAAAAATCTGAACATTCCGTGAAATTCAGGGCAGTTGAAAGTCAAAGATATGTAGTGCAACTACTGCAACCCCTCCACAGTCACAGGTGTACAGAATATTCCACCTCATTATCTAATTTTAAAAAAGAAACAATGCTAATCAACAAGACTGGAGCTAGCTGGCAACAGCAGCTGAACAGGATCTCAGTTATGCAACACAATGCACAGTTTGATTAAAGAGTAATTAAAATATCACATTCAAGGTCACTTAGCACCAGACTGCAAACATAATTTAGTGCTTTTGTCTGTTTAATTGAGACTTCTATAGATTCTGTTAAACCAAAACTACTTCAGAATCTAAAGTCACCTCAATTAAACAGAGACGAAAAATTACATTATTTTTCCAGTCCAGTGATTCCTTATTTTGAATGTCTGCTCGTGAATTCTGTGGCTTTCATTACAGTGCAGTAACATGACATTTTTTTTCAAAATTCACAAATCACTCTGAATTAGCCCACAAATCTGACATTACATTCTCTCTCTTTATTCTCAGACTATCTTAGGCACCACTCACCTGATGCAGCCTGAGCCAAGGGAAATGGCTGCTCACTGTGTTATTTAGCAGCTGAACTAATCCCCATGGAAATGTCATGACTGCCCCTCTGAAATGGCAGGAGTACCTGCAAAAGGTGAAAAACAGAAATCTGAACTTTCTGCAAGTGCCTCTTCCCATGAGTGAAATTCCATGTCCAAAATTTGAAGGTAATATATTTTAAGTAAAAATTAACAAAATTAAAAAAAGAAATTGGGGGGGGGGGGGGAGTAATTGGGAAAGGCTAGGAGGATACACACAGCTAAATGTGAAAGTAAATTCGAAGTAAAAATTATCAAAATTAAAAAGAAATTATGGGTAAAAAGTAACTGGCAAAGGCTAGGGGTGTGCACACAGCTCCTGCTCTCCCCATTTGATTCTCATATATTGAGAGACTGTAGTCTAAATGTAAAAAATAATAAAAAAATAAGGTTACATACTTTTCCATCTCACAGGAAAATCCACCAGCTCATTCTGGATGAAAAGGCCAGAAAAACACAGGCGGGGGTGGGGTGATCCAGAAGGTAAACACTGTCCACTGAGGATCTTTTCACAGGTCAACTGATATGGCACAAATGGTCTGGCAGTTAGTACAGAGGATTAAGACTAAATGGTTAACATGTTGCTTCCTCTACTCCGGGGTTTGATTCCTTTAACCTATGTGCTCCTAATTTGCAACTGATCAAGTCACTTTTTTAACCAGACAGTGATCCGTGGTCACCCGTGAACACTTGCATACAGTAGATTTATATAGTTAAATACATTTCAAGAATCCTCTGTGATGGCCAACTACTGGAGAAGAATTCCAAACAGTAGAAATTAAGCCTCCATGAGAGTCTGGTGTCAGAAGAAAGAAATCAAGGGATCATATGGCAGAATTTGGAATCTTCAAGGTGTCAAAGAACTCCTGACTCCTAAAATCATACTCCAAGCAATAATGCTTGCAGAATATGTGAACTAGTGGCAAACAGGAAATGTCCATAATGAACACATTGTAAAAATGAGCAACAAAAATAAAATTGTCACTAATTCCAAGGACAACCACAAAGCATTCTATAGCTATGTCAAGAATCTCAATGGCAAGACCCAGATCTGCTCTGAGTTACAGCACAAAGTCATGAAAATTACAGAACCAACTGATATTGCCAACATCCTGGCAGATAGGTTCAGTGCTAACTTTACCCCCCCCCCCAAAGGGCCCATATCTATACAGGAAGAATGCAGAGTCCCTGTAATCACAGCTACACAGGTGAAAGCTGCACTCTCTAAAGGCAAAAACACAGCATCCATGGGACCGGAGAACATCCCAGGCTGCGTTTTACACAAACTTCAGAATGAACTGGCTCCCCACTTAAGCATCATGTTCAATAATAGCCTTGCATCAGGCTTTGTGCCTACTGAATGGTGCGCAGCAATAGTTATCCCACTCCATAAAGGGGGAGCCACCACTGATCCCAGGAACTATAGACCAATTAGCCTGATGAACCTGGTCTGCAAAGCCATGGAACGTATCATCATGGAACTCATAAACAAAGACATTGGTAGCCTCCAAACCCTGGATCCCACCCAGTTCGGGTTTGTGAAAGGCAGATCATGCCTCCTGAACCTGATCGACTTCTTTGAGGCAGTCACCAAAGCCGTAGATGAGGGTAAAGTGGTTCACACAGCCTATCTTGACCTCGCCAAGGCTTTCGACACCATCCCCCATTCTGGCATTATAGCTAAACTCAATAAACTAGGCATAAATCCCTACGTCACAAGATGGGTTGCCAACTGGCTTACTGACAGAACCCACACTGTAAAAGTTGCAGACTCCAAATCTGACCTCAAACCAGTGACAAGTGGAGTACCATAGGGTTCCGTCCTGGGACCTCTCCTGTTTGGTATCTACTTCTCTGAAGTACAGGCTAACACAGAAGGCCTCTGGCTAATGAAGTTCGCAGATGACTGCAAACTAGGAGCTATAGTCAAGTCCCCAAATGATGTGAACATCCTACAGAAGGGCCTCTCTGAGACAGATGCCTTGTGTCAGACCCATGGCCTCAAGCTCAATGCCAAAAAGTGCAGTGTCATCCCCTTTGGTAAAAACTCTGTACCCATGAACTACCACATAGGCAGCAATCTACTTAACACCGAATGCGTGATAAGAGACCTTGGGACCCAGGTGGACAGTAGTCTCTCCTTTGATAGTCACATCGCCACAGTAGTCAGGAAGTCCTTCTACGTGGCTCACCATCATAAAAGGGTTCTCGTCCAGGAAAAAAAGAGGTAATCGTTTACCCTCTACTCATCACACCCATTATAGAGTACAACACCCCTTTTGGAATGTACCTCACAAGACATCTGCAGCAGCTGTTAAGGCCACAGAAGTACCTCACAAAGAGGATTACTGGACTCAAACAAATGCCCTACACTGACCGCCTCAAAAAACTCCAGCTTTACTCCGTAGCATATCGCCTACTCAGAGGTGATCTCTGCCTAACATATAAAGCTATATCAAACCCAGAGCTGTTGGACATGCTACACCTAAAGAAATCCCAATCCCTCAGAGCTACATGCTCTAGGGACCTAAACCTTGTCACCATAATAAACAGGACATGCTGGAGAGATAGATTCCTATCCCAGAGACTTCCCATACTCTGGAACAGGCTACCCATCTATGTCAAGCAAAGTTCTTCATTAGCACCCTTCAAGAAAAATCTTGATGAGTGGATGGGAAATAGGAAATACACCCCGGGGATCACTTCTGTGTCTCTGCTCGTCAGTGGCACAGGAAAATAACTTTCTTGGGTGGCGTAAGCCAGGGAACCTTGTTGGCTAGACTTGCATAGGCCCTTGGGCCGATTGCCTAGTACCTACCTATGAACCTATGAAAGCATCTACAGTCCTGGTACAATGGTCTTTTTCAGTAGTATTTTCATTGTGCAGTTATAGCTGCGCAATGGTAAAGAAAATGTAGTTGTAACTACATGTGTATTTGGTTTGCTCATCTTCCACGAACCCCTATATACCAGCAGCAAATCAGGCAAGAACATTAACTAGTAATGCTTGGTACAAAGGGTTTATCCCCTGGATTTTGCTTCTTTAAAGAAAGAAAATTAATGGAGTAATATAAAGGCCATTATGATAGTGTTTTCAGGAGGAAATGTGGATTTCCTCCTAAGAGATACCTGGCCTTGTGAAAGACCATACAGGGCACCCTACAATGAAGTCCATGCATCATACAGCTGTAGCATGTGCAGGTGGTGGCTTCCAAGAAATGACTTTCCCAGCCACAGAACCAGTGTACTCAAACTGAGGAACAGTAAGCTTGTCAAACAAGGCTACATTTTCAAGGAGAAGGGGTCTTCAACAGAAGTAAAATATGCATAACCAGTTTAAGGAACTGCTTAACCAGCTGGCCTTGTATCACATTTCTTTCGTCCACAAGACTAATGTGTAGAGATGTCTTAAAACCGCACAACTAAGATACAAGTCAGACAGGTACTTGTGGTAGGTTAGGATTCCCTGCAAACTAGCAGGGTGAAGCAAAAAAGGATACATCCCCACACAGATAGAGAACTTCTGCTTATTACAGTATTGCTGGGAAGGGGAAGGCTTTCTGAAATATTTAAACACATTTCTTGTTTTTGACAATGTCTGGTCTAAACTGAGCATCTAATGGACCAAACCATTGTCCTGAAGTAAGCCAGCACTATAGCATACAGGGATGAATCTCTATGACCCAGGCAACCCAAGTTTATTTAACAACTCTGGCATCTGAGGAGCAATGTGCCTATCCTGGGGAGAGATGCACTCAGGGGTGGTCTCACAGCTCGATCCTTAGCAACAGTTGGGGACACAAAGAAGACACTCCTCATGGTAGTGGGGGCATTATCAGAGTCACCATGGATGTTGTACAATATGGCATCATGCCCTGGATGTTACAAGTGCACTGTAAATACGATGCTACCACAGATGACCTGCTCTCCTCAGCAATTCTAAAATGGGTTGGAGTTAGTTTGAAAGAGGAAGAAGAGCTCGGTAGGCCTGATGGATAAGGGAAAGATGCAGATAACAGACACAGATAATAGATGGCAAGCTACATGGAGCCAAAAGGGGGGGGCTTCATTGGTTAGGATAGGTTTCTCTACTAACAGGGACCTGAAAGCCTGAAAGAGTACTATTCTCAGACATCAAAGCATGAGGTAGGGGAGTTCTGGTCTTCTTTTCTGAAAAGTATCAGTTTAATAGAGAATTATAAGATTTCATGCTGCTAATAAACTTCATCCTATACTCTAGAGTTTGAGTCCATCAGTTTCCATTTGCTTACCACATCTCTCTGAGTAAATCAGTTAACCACTTCTCCCAGGTCACCCACAAAAACAGGCTTATGCATACCAAGTTTACCCATTTAACAAATGATTAAAATTAGACAAGATGCATTGAATCAGTGACAGGAATCTTCCTCGTTAGCGAAAGGAGACTGTGATCATTAATTCTGATGATCTGAGCAGAACCAGGAAGCAGCCTTGTTCTCTCAGTGTGTGAACAAGTTGACCTTTGGAATGCCCTGGCTCCTGGAAGGACTGAATCAAACATTTTCATTTTTGTCAGTTTCACACAGAACTGCAAACTCAGGGGGCCCCACAAGCATGTTCTCTAGTCTGTGGGTCAGTACTAATCATATCACCCGTCATCACTGGGATTCAATCATATGACATCTTGTTTGTTCATGCAACACATTACAGCCTAATTGTTTGAGCAGAGGAGTGAGCTGATCTGGTTTCAGGTACCATTCCAGAGAATGAAACTGATGAAACACTATTCTTCACTCGAGCTGGTTTATATGAAGCCCACCTGTTAAGAAAGCATCCGTTTTCCTTGCACGAGGGAAGAGTCCAGGAGAGCACCTCAACCCACCAACAATGCAGCCATAATCAGAGAATGCAACTGGTCTGGCTGCATAACAGGTTGTTCTACTTTGAGGCTGGTGGGCACTGCTCACCATTCTACAGCCCATTGATGGAGATCCAACATGAGCAGAAGGTACATGAGGATATGGTGACTCTAAAGCTACTAGAAAATCACTTACCAGTGGAGAACTCTAATCTACAGACATACAACTGTGACTGTGAATATAGCAGGTAAAAGAAGTGTCCACCCATCTCTATGCCCTCACTCAGGCCATTAAGGTGGTGACTTCCCGATTCCGTTCTGGATAGAAAAGATCAACAGTAAAAAAGCAGCTTTCTCCATCACAGCTAATCCACTGTGATGGAACAAAAGATTTCCTCCGAGTTTATGGTGACCCTCAAGATCTGTAACCTTGGAAGTACTTGAGCACGGAAAGTTAACCAGGAAGTCTCTTGACAAAACCCACA
Organism: Protopterus annectens; assembly: GCF_019279795.1. Classification (NCBI taxonomy): domain Eukaryota; kingdom Metazoa; phylum Chordata; order Ceratodontiformes; family Protopteridae; genus Protopterus; species Protopterus annectens. The sequence continues at coordinate 437,667,329 of NC_056747.1, read as the reverse complement.
AAGAACCAGTCATCCAGGTAAGCTAACTCAATAAGTTCCTTCTCCTGCAAGGCTTTTGTCAAAATTGCTAGCAAGGCACCTTGGGAAACATTCTGCACACCGAAGTGTGACCAAATGGCAATAGACTATGCTAGAGGTGAGGCAGACCAACACAGAACTGAAGAATCCTTCAGTGTGGATGCCAGACTAATACAGCAAAGGCATCTGTCATGTACAGTACCACCACACAAATGCTCTGAGGTCAAGTGGCATGGTCTTCTAGGCAGGCAGTATCTAGAATTTGACTTAACCAGATATGCTTGCTAAAGTTTCTGAAGTCCATGATGGTACAGAAATATTGCATCTCCTGTGGAACTTTTACCTATATGCAAATAGTTATGGTCTACTTTTCCTTGTTGCAGGAAGTATGTGGAGTCTTACTGGTAAACCAATGGAGCTGTTTTTGGAGAAAAAACAAAAACCAGAAGATTTACCAACAGTTATGGATAATGACTTTCCAAGGTGTAGCAAAATCATCAAATTGGCCTTCTGAAGAGAGTCCTGAGAGAGGGACATGATAGTTGCAATGCCATTAGTACTATCTTCCTCCTAGGGGACTCAGCACAACTTGGTAAGACAGTACTGCTTGGCACTTGGAGCTCTGTTCATTGTAGTCATGCACCTTGTTTGCTGGGTATTCAGTAGGCCTAGAAAACAGGAAGAATGCATGAGGTGGAATCAGAGAGCTTGTTCAAGAGTGGCTAGAAAGTGATTCAGATTTTGGCAATCTTTGACTGTGCCCTGAGAACTGGCCTAAAAGAGTATCATTAAAGAAAGTGGTATCCAGAATGATTTTACTCAAGTCCATCCTCAAAACAGGTAAACCTGAGCCACACTACCTGGTGTAGATGCAATCCTTTGCCTGATCCACATCAACAAAAGTTTCATGAGATTATGTCAGACCCACTGAAGAGGTCATTATAATAGTCTTGTTCAGACAATATGTGGTCTCATAATCAGAGTGCTGTGCCTGCTTTCCCCAGAGTTTGTTCCACATAGGAGGAATGGAACTAGTACAAGATGAGAGAAAAGAAATTCGGTGGACTGGAGTTGCAAATAGGCACAGAGAGTGAGTGCTACCGAACAGCAAGGCTTTTAAAAGCAATTAGAGGAAAGACGTGTGTGTGTGTGTGTGTGTGTGTGTGCGCGCGTTTGTGTATACACACATTCTTATTCTTAATTTGGGAATTATGGTAACTGAGTAATTCCCTTGCTTTGAAGTACAGTGATCTCAATTAGAATATATACCTAGCAGGTGTGTGGGAGAACACCCCCATATCAGGGGTGCCAATGGCAAAGATCCCTGCAAAATCACTTTGAAAGTACAAGGGTGAGTTCCAAAATTCACTTTTCTGGTCTTTTTTTGTTTGTTTGCTGTTGCCTCTTGCACTTGTACTGCAGCTTAGTATTTCAAATGTTAGTGGTGAACACTTGTGCTGCAAACTTTTATCGGCTCAGTGGGAAGGATAAGAGTATAGTAAACAAGTCGACTGGGGCCAAAGTGAGCCCCATTTTTTTTTTGTGATTTAGAAGGACAGTAAAGAGCTAGTATTTAGACAACACTGTTCTATATACTTACATTAGTTATCAGTCATGACAAAGTGTACTAGATGACCACTCTGATATTTATAATAAAGAATTTTTAATAGTTTAATGGATTTATGGTTCTCTCTCTAACTGCTCTTGGATAAAAGGTACAAGTACAGTGAAGTTCATAAACACAAATGGTAGCATTTGGCAAAAACATTTTTGCTGGGAAGCAAGGCCTTCTGCAACTCCTGTATTGGAGACTTCACCTCTCCATGCTCCCTTGCTGTATTACACCCATTATAAAGGCATTTTAGATTGTAAAAGTTGAGGAAGAAAGGCCACAGCTGGAGAGGAAGTAGCAGCAAACTAAAGGAGAAGAAAAAGGCTCACTTGAGTTACTATAAGATAACAGAGAATTAACGCAATCGAATTGTTTACTATAGTTATCCTTTCCACTGACCCAATGATAAAATAATAATGTGTAGCATACCTCAGCACAGCACCTCTCTCTAAATTTCTCCTTGTAAACAAAATATGCAGTTACTGTTGGAAAGGAATTATGCTCACAATGCCATAATCATCCAGATACCATGAACTTTACTGGACTGGGTAATAACATGATTCTAGTATCAAAACTAATTATCCACCTTTCACATACAGCAAAAGACCAATCTCCTTTGCAGTAGAGTATTTGCTTAAGTAAAACATTACAAACTTTTTGCAGTGATCCCAGTCTAGACAAGAAATTGGTTGTAAAAATATACCTGCAATTAAAAGCCTTTAAGTGAAGATCTTGGAGCTTATCAGTAGATATTTGTTAATTCCCTCTGCTTGAGCAGGAGCTCCTCTATAAATGTGTTGCGATTTTCTCGACTTTACTGCAGAGGTTGCTTGCACATTCCTGCAGAGTTTGTTGCTCTTTGAGTATCATACTTAGGCTACAAGAGACAAGACAAGATATATTTAAAAATGGCTAAGCTGAAACAGGGAAGTAAGCAGGGGGTGATCAATGTGTAATACAAGATAACGGAGAAAAGCTAGACTTGGATCCCCAAGGATTAACATGAGCTAGGACACTGAGGGAAACAGAGGACAATCATGTGAGGCTCACCACAGAATTACACTAGATCAGGTTTGGAGCTAGCCTAGAGAAGTTGGAAAGCAGAAAATAGGTCAGGAAAATCAAATTTCATAAACCCAAGGAGGAAAAGATTACAGAAAGGGTGGCACATTGGTGCAGTAGTTGGCACTGCAGACTCGCATTGCTTGGTTCTAAAATTTGGTTCTTGACTGGGATGCATTTATGTGGAGTCTGTACATTCTCTATATATTTGTATGCGTTTCACTTGCACTCTGATTTCCTCCCACGTCATAAAGACAAACCATAGGTAAATTTGCTCTAATTGTATATAGGTGTGTCTGTGCATCCTATTGTGGATTGGTGCCCACCTAAGACAGGAGCTGGGAAATATGTGGAATGTGTTGGAAAAGTATTAAGATTCAAAAGAAGAATCATACAAAAGATTTCAAACTACGAGTAAGGCAATGGAGTTAGAGGCAAAAGGAACACTTAAGAGTGATACAGTAGACAAGAGTATGTCGATCATTAAGATGAATTTCAGTGTCAAACAAACCATACTAGGGGAGGTGTAAAACAATCACACAAGTGTTTTTCCCCCCTGACATATTTGCTGTTAGGTGCCAGCAACTCCTAACTGTAATGAGGCACTCTCAAAATCTACAGTAAAAGCAGTTACAGCAGCTGACAGGCACAGTAAAAACTTGGGAAAGTGAGGACTTTGCTTGAGGAAGGAAAGCATGAAATACAGGGAGAAAGCAATATACGCAGAAGGTCAGAAATATGCGAGAATGGGTGAGGACCAATTAACAGGAGGCAAGAATGATGCCTGGAGCAATCTATTGACAGCTGGAAGTATGACAATGGAAGCACAATGGACAAATTAGGGATTAGTGCATCCAAAAGTAGCACAGTCACTTTTGGTGCCCTTCGGCTCAGAAGACTGTGGGTTCTATTCCCACAAAAGGTGTGGGCTATTTTTTTTTCATTACTGATGCTGCACTCCTGGGCCATCTTTTGGATGAGATGTTAAACCAAAGTGCCATCTGCCTGAGTTAGTGGTAGGGGAGGTAGGTGCAAAAGACCCCACAGTATGTATAAAAAAGGAGGTGAAATTGCAGTGTACCTTTGTCACATTTCCCCTAGTTAGTATAAATACCAGATCTCCTCTGAAAATCTGCAACTGACTAAGTTTGACTAATGCTGTCATCAAAAGCATAATAATAATGATAATAATTATAACATGGGCAAAGTTAAAGAAATTGGGCAGCACTATATCTCTGTCAAGTACAGTTAAGAAAACATAGGAGAGAAAAGGACTAGAAAGAAAACAACTGGATTGTGAAAGGGCTATCTGAAATGTATGCAACACTATTGAGGCTGTACAATAGCAAAAATGAATAAAGAAAAGCAGAAAAAAGTACAGTGCCAGTATAAAACTGAGCAGTGCTTAAAGTGGATGGGAGAAAGCTAGGAGTTGCAGTTTGAGGAAGAGGTGGGGATACTACGCAATATATCAGGGTGGCAGAGGGGTGGGAGGGCCAAAACCAGCACAGTACTGCCAAAGTAGAGAGAAGACCCTCTTAACAAGCACTAATTTTAAACTTCTACAAACAATTTAAACTAAATCAGTGCAAACCTTTAAGTTAAAATACTAATGTTCAGAAATATTTAAACAACATTCTCCTTCAAGTAAACAAATCCAAAAATACCAAAATCCATTTTACTCAATCTACCCTTCAAGAAATACAGGATGGTACAGCCATCCTACTGTGAATACAACAAAGGCATTGAAGACTGAATGGTCTAAGAGTATTGAATGTCAATGATTCCACACATTGTCTCTGTGGGACAAGCTGGGTCTCCTGCACTCCCCATGTGGGAGATCCATTCTCATCACAGCTTTAGACTTGCTTATTACAATTATGTAATTGCTTAGACATGTGGAGGACAGAGCATTTGCATTCCCTCTTTCTGAGGTTAAGGGAGATCTCGGTTTTAGATACAAGCTCAAGGGGAGGGATGCCTCCTGCAAAACATTTTAACAGGCTTTGTGTGTTGCCTGTATGTATTCAATCAGTGTTTGCACTTTAGGATCTGTAATGTGCTGCACTTTCCATTGTGCATAGGATCTATAGTGTGCTGCCCTTCCCGGTGTGCACAGGATCTGTAGTGTGCTGCCCTTCCCGGTGTGCACAGGATCTGTGGTGCCCTGCCTTTCCTGTTGTACACAGGATCTGGAGTGCCCTGCCCTTCACATTGTGCACAGGATCTGTAGTGCCCTGCCCTTCTCGTTGTGCACAGGATCTGTAGTGCGCTACACTTCTCGTTGTGCACAGGATCTGTAGTGCGCTACACTTCTCATTGTGCACAGGATCTGTAGTGCGCTACACTTCTCGTTGTGCACAGGATCTGTAGTGCGCTGCACTTCTCGTTGTGCACAGGACCTGTAGTGCACTACACTTCTCGTTGTGCACAGGATCTGTCGTGTGCTACACTTCTCGTTGTGCACAGGATCTATAGTACGCTACACTTCTCGTTGTGCACAGGATCTGTAGTGCGCTACACTTCTCGTTATGCACAGGATCTGTAGTGCGCTACACTTCTCGTTATGCACAGGATCTGTAGTGCGCTACACTTCTCATTGTGCACAGGATCTGTAGTGCGCTACACTTCTCATTGTGCACAGGATCTGTAGTGCGCTACACTTCTCATTGTGCACAGGATCTGTAGTGCGCTACACTTCTCATTGTGCACAGGATCTATAGTGCGCTACACTTCTCATTGTGCACAGGATCTGTAGTGCTCTACACTTCTCATTGTGCACAGGATCTGTAGTGCGCTACACTTTCTTCTGTTTGGTAGGCTGAGATCAGCTGGTTCATTCTGGTAGCTGATTTGTTTTGTCAAAGTTGGCTCAGTTCTAGTAGCGGATTCAATTTTTTAAATTAGACCATCAATCATTATTAACACTGCTCCTAGTATAACCCTGAATTTTTAAAGTTGTTTGTTCACATCTGGATGTGTACTGTGTCATATGATGAGTTATGTGCCACAATGCATGTTGCACCTTATCTCTTATAATATATTTGAGCCCTTGTTTAATAAGAGCTTTGTAATCTTTTTTATTAAGCCACATCCCAAATAAATCAATAAAATCATTGGTGATGTCAGCATAGGGTTAACTTCAGGAGCATCATCAGACCTAAACTGACATGCTCTGTGCATGAGTGGAGATATGAACATTACAGTCTATGGATATGTCCCCTTGTGATCACTGCAGTGATATCACCAAGGGATAAAAAAAATTATCACTAAATCAACACAACATGTCAGATTGAGTAGGATGTGCAATCTTTGCCTTTTATTCTCAACCAAAATAACTGCTTGAATTCATCCCCATATATATACTTCAGGGACTTACTCAGTTAAAATTACACTACTGTAATGGCTACATATAGCGACACACACCCAAGTCACAGGATTACTTCAACCTAAAACATTTAAAGAACCATGGTACAAGTCTAAATAATACAAAAATATTGCAGCAACTATATCATGCAATTTTTACATTTTTTTTAAAAAAACAATTCATGTATAACTACAATCCTAGAAACAATTTATTACAAGTGTCTATATTATGTAAAATAGTATTTTTTACTTAGAATAGCATTTCATATTATAATTTTTAATATTATAATTTTACATAAACATTGGCAGTGTAATTTTAACTCTGAGGAAGTCCCTGAAATGTATACAGGAAGAAAGTGCTTAGTATCTTTGGGTGAAAATAAAAGGCGAAGAACAAATTTTTGTTTTTTGAATAGAAAAAATGTATGTAGACACATACTTAATAAAAATTTACAAACTCTTTCTCTATGAAATGGATATTATTATTTGGTAATAAAGGGGGAGTAGATTATGGCACTTAAGCAATCCTATGCCACAATGCACAAGTTAAGTGAAAAAAAAATGCTTTAAACGTGCCTGTAAAATTACTGGTGAGACCATTTTCATTTAACCTGGTCACACTGCAAAATTAAAGAACTGATAGAGGCACAGAGGCAGTCTATCTGCCAACCACAAGTAGAGTTATCACACTGTAGTTGAACTGTTCAGCAGGCAAGTGGGAATAAGTTTACATGAGGCTGTGAGCTAGCTTCCTTCAACAGACGCAAATTTTATTGCTTTTCGTTTGTTTCCATTAAACTAAGTCTGCTGACTTTTACATTTTTAATTAACTACTTATTAAGAACTTGTTGGCTTGGTATTGGTTTACAGCTACTTACAAATGTTGGTGTACAATTACACTATGTTTCTTGAAGACTGGTTGACTGTAGATGTGAATTTGATTTGCAAATTTTGAAAATTTTATTTCTGACTTTTGATTGTACATGTAAAACACATTTTAAAGCATGTTATTTTAGGTCTGTTAGACTGTTTTTAACTACTGAATTTCATGTTAAAATATGGACGTCTTTCGGTCTGCTGATAAACAAATGTTTGCAACTGCTGGCCAGCACTTGAGTCTCTGGGGTCTTGCATAACAGTCCATTGTAGAGAGGCTTAGACTTGTTTGTTTTGTGGATTTAATTTCTGATTTACAGTTATCATACAACATTTGGAAATGCAAAGCATACTATTTTAGCCTACAATCCTTTTCTGAAGTGAAGTAGGCTGAATTTTTTAGCCTACTGTTTTACTTTGAGCAACATTTTAAGGTAAGAAATTACTTGCTCTGTGAATAAACAGTAAAGTTTACGTATTCCTATATCTTTACTTTTACTTCTACTAAAACTGGTCTCATTCATATTACTTCATTTTTAAACTTCCAGAGAGAGGCTTAAGGCAAGAAAAAAAATGTACTTCTGGTACCTGAAGAAAATCATGAGGGAATAGACTGCCTCTTAAAGACCTCTAAATCTGCTGTAGAACTGAGTTACTGATGTAAACTTTCTCATTGCCATTGGGTAATTTAAATTGTGTGTTAACATGTTGGTCCATTATTCTTAAATATCCATTAATATGTCACTTGGCTGCAGTTGGTTTAACAGGTAACACTAAAGAATATTTGTGTTGGAAAGACCTGACTCTTTCCTAAAAATGTACAACTAATAAATTAAAAAGGTCAGGTCTTAGGGAGTTCTGGAATGGGAAAGGAAGTGTGATATGCAGGAGAATGGAGCTTTAAAGGCAGAAGGTGGGTTCTGGGAATGGTAGTGGACTGGCTACTAATGTGAGAAAGGGCAAACTGGGACTATAAATGAGGCCAGTAAACAAGATGAGGGTGGAAAAACATAGAAGGGTAAGAAAGTCAGAAACAACAGGATATAAAGAAACAGTTGTAAGAGGAGTACAGGTAAAGGGAGAAAGTGGGTGGTGCAGGGGGAGAGTGCAGCTATAAAAAAAAGGACAAGGAGAAGGAAGCACAATTGGCGGGACATGTATAGACAGCAATAACAAGTGTTGTGGTGGAAACAGAGGCAGAGGTGGCTAATGTAGAAGCTAACACCCGAAGGACAGTGTAAGGGAAGTGGGCAGGCATGGGCAATCAACCAGCCAGGAGAGAATGGAAGGAACACAGGATGAAAGGGGTGCATTTTAAAAGTGTTTTGGAAAAAGACTACAGGTTGTATGGGAAAGAGATGTGGGCATCACAGGAGTGAGGTAACTAGAGTCAACAGAAGGAAAAAATACAATTGTGGAAGTAAACTTTACCATAACAATAAAAACTACAGTAGTCTAAGGTATATTGGTTATAGCCTGCCAAGGATATAACAGTTGTCCCAGCTTCTAAAACTTCAAGGCACCTATGACACACCCAAACTATTAGGCAGCTTGAGCTGAACTGTCTTAAAATACAGGTTTTGGTGCCAAGACCTTCAGAGCTTTCATGCCAACTGACAAAGGGAGGATCAGCCCTGAGAGGACATAGCTAGGAAAAAAATATTAATGTCTACACCCTAGCAAAACAACATGATAAAGAGCTTAACAGGGATAGAGAGGGACAGAGATTGCACCTACTGCACAAGGATTATTCTAACTTACAGGTTTATAGATTCATAGGTTGATAGAACATTACTAGGCTAACATCCCTAGAGTCCTTACAATCTTATCCATATTTATCATGAGTTGCTTCAATTGTCGGCGGTTAGGTGAGTGAAGTTTGCAGAGCTAAGGGTGGTAGGTTAATAATCTCCTCCCTCCAGGAGAGACATGGGTACCATCCTAGGAGTGAATTTGTGGTCAATCATCCATTTATCTTGGTTGCATTTGAAGGCAGTCAGGGAGGGACTCTGTTTCACATGAATTGGAAGCTTGTTCCAGAGAAGTGGCAGTCTTTGCAAGATGCATTTCTCTCTCTCCACAATGACCTGTTCATGTCAGAGGCTAGGTTAACACCTGGAGTGAGTGATCCTCATGCAGTTTGATTTATGAATGTGTAGCATTTCCATAAGGGCCAGGTCAGAGACTGCCCTGTAAGCCAGGCACAAGTCACACCTTAGCAACCCGTAGGAGACCGATTACAGTGACCAGACTTTCATTCTTTCCATATAAGACTTGTTTTGTGCACCCTGTAATTTCTTGGTGAGAAACCTCTATGGTTTGTCAATTGTTGCAGGTGTCCGATGAGGTACATGCAAAAGGGAGCATTGTATTCAATCATTTGTCTGATAAGGGCTAAGTATAATGGAATTATAACATCCTTAGATCTAGATATGATGCCTTTATTTATAAGATGCTCCACATAGAAGGATTTCCTTACTACTGTGGATATGTGATGATCAAAGCTCAGGTTGCTATCAGCCTGAGTGCTCAGATCATGTACCACTGATTCTACACTTAGGGGGTCCTGTCTATAATGTAATTAGCAGGTATGACAGCTTTCTTAAAGAGAATAATAATACATTTTTTTTTGCATTTAGCTTTAACCCGTTGCTTTGGGCACCAATCATTTGCCTGTGTTAACCCTGTCTGCCATATATTATCATCATCGGGTGACGCAGTGATTGCTCCCAATTTGCAATCATTGGCGAAATTGGTCAGCCACAGGCCACCCAAGTTTGGTTAAGTTCTACTTACACAACTGTACTATGTTCTTCATATTGATCACTGCTGCAGTAGCCTTAACTCTATGGGTAGATTACCCTAGCTTACAAGTGAGAGGTGGAAGGAGAAGGACCCAGGAAACCCTGGAGAATGGCCCTAGAAAACATGATCTAGACCTAATCAAGCTTGTAGTACTTTGTAAAAAGTATGTACATAGGACAACCAAGTTGCTGCTTCTAGAATACTTCTAGAATCCAACCCTTTCCAAAAAGTCATAGATGAAGTGAAGGTCCTAGTGGAGTGAGCCTTGATGCTGTCATGTAATAGTTTTGCTGTGGTGCGTATAACAAAATTTAATAGCCTGGGACAACCATTTGCAAATGGTCTCTTGACAGAGGTTGTCCCTTCTTAACTTCACAAGAAATGAATAGATCCAAACATCTGAAAGATTTTGTTCTGTTAAGATAGTGGCGTAGAAATCCCATGTATGAAGTATCCTTCCTCCTTCATTTTTGGGTTCAGGAAAGAAAACAGGGAGATAGTTTAGCTTAATGTAAACTCAGATACCACTTTACTCACAAGAAAAGGATTAGTTATCAATGAAATCTATCTCTGTCAAAAATGAGATAGTTGCAAATTCTTATGGGGAGTCAACCCTCAGATTTTTCTTTCTGAGGTCAGCGCCATCAATAAAACAGTTTTCCATGTTAATTACCTCAAAACAGCCAGATGAGGTAATTCAAATGGAGCAAGTGTTAGCTTTTCTAGCACAAAATTAAGATCACAGGAAGCCACCATTTTGCTTGGAGCTCTCATGCAAACCCTCATTCAAAATATGTTCACAAGAACATTTATTGAAATATAGGAATCCATGGGCAGACATGCTGAAACAAATTAACCCTGATACAATAAGAAATGCCATATAATAGCAAATCACACAAATATTGTAAAATTAGAGAAAAACTAGCCCTGAATGGGTGTGGGTTATATTGTTGGCAACAAAAGAAATTAAAAGGCATTTGTCTTTCAGGCCTTTTTACATGAAGTCATGGAGTAGAATTTTCCCAACTGATTGTTCAAATGGATCAAATCTTGGAAGATCCCCGATCTACTTTCCATTTGTGAGGATTTGCCTTTGCCCTGCTCAGCCTGTCTGCCAACAATTTTGCTGTGACAGGATACAAGTTGCCTGTAGAGTGAGATAGTGCTGGAAAGCTATATCCCAAGCTGACATGGCTAGTCTGCACAGGGGGTAAGAATTTATTCCCACTTGCTTGTTGATGTAACATGACTGTTTTAATGTCTGTAACAACTTGAAGAGGTCCAGGGGACCCAAGATGATTCAGAGTTGATTGCCTTGATTAGAGCAAGCATCTCTTTTATACTTTTGTGCTTGCATCTGTCCTTGTTGCACCAAATACCTTGCATTTTTATCCCCCCTTGACACTGCTCCACAGGCACAGTTCAAAACGTCTATAGTGACTGACAGCTTTGGAGCAGTGGGGAGAATGGCAGACCATGATTTAGGGATATTTGCTGTCTCCATCAAGTGGTTTAATTTCTGACTAATCCCAGAACTGGAATTTGAAAAAGTAAAGTGGGTTGGTACTAGGACCAAAGAGACTTTGAATATCATTGTATCTTTTTCATACAGGGTTTTGCCTGGAGTATCATGAGAATCAGATTCCACGAGACCCAAAATCCTGAGGTATTCCCTTGCACATACCAAAGTCTGAGTGAAAAACTACCGAGATATGTATAGATAATTTTTTTTCTTGTGAAAGAAAAGCTATTTGTCCTGCAGCATCTGGCATACACCCCAGGAACATAATCCTATGTAATGGAGTGACAAAAGACTTGCATGTTCTCCTGTAATCCTAGCTTCTTGTATAAGAGATCTCTCACTTGAGAGAGACTCCTGACAATTTGAAGAAGAGTTTTCAAAGATAAGCAAATTATCTAAATGTGAAAAAATGTGAATATCCTGTAGCCTGCAATGAGCTAAAACTGTAGCTTATAAACTGTGTAGAATTGTTGGTGCAGAGGATAGTCCAAAAAGTAAGACAGAGAACCAATAATGTGATCCAGACACACACACATTTTAGACATGCCTGAAGTCTGGATGAATAGGGACGGGATAAGCATCTTTTAAATCTAGTGTTACTAGAAAATGTATATAAGGAAAAGGGGCTAACGGGCTGTGAAGTGACATCCTTTTGAACCCGGCCGCTATCACAAACTGGTTTAGGGAAGAAATATCCAGAACTGGTCAACAGGCATTTTCTTTCTTTGGCACCAAAAACATCCTTACATTAAAAACCTTTCCAAAATTGAGAAGTAGGAACTGGCTCCATTCCTCCCTGAGACAAAATATGTTGGAGGATTGGGGAAATAATGGAGTTTGGTCTGGTGGATGAGGAATAGTTCCCTGAAAGGGAGGAATTTCCTCCCAATGCCATCTTTAACCTTGATGGATACTCTTTAGAACCAATTTGTCTGAAAGTATCTGTTGCTAAAGAGAGAAATGGAGATTTAGACTTTCTGAAAGGGACAAGGGACTGTCAGTGTGTTTACGTGTTGGAGAACAGGGGCATGATCCCTTACATAGTCATCTTAAGTATTTTTTATTGAATTTTAAACGAGAAGCAGATGATGACATTTAGAATTCAAAAGGAAATTTGACAAACTAGAAAGAAAAATAAAAAATACAACCATTTCAAAAACGCAAACTATTTACAAGAGTGTCGACTAAATAAAAACATTCTAAAGATTTCAATGATAAGCAATTGTCCTGAGAGTATTAGTTATTGATGGTTTAATAGTTATTTCAGACTTTCCAGGAATTAAATGAAGTGTGTCTGGTACACGTTGACTTAATAGTAATAAGTTCCAGTTGACAAACTTCAGTTGCAATTTTCAAAAATTCTTTGAAGGGGGGAGTAAATTCATTCGTCCAGCTTCTTGTTATAACTTTTCTTACAATTACTAGAATGCTCATTAATAGTGGATATTTCAATCTTCTAACACAATCAGGTATTGGACTGTTGCACTAATGATTAAGTTGAAGTAAATGTATCAGAAAAAAGAGCCTGTAGGAAAACATTGATCTCTTTTCAATATGGTTTAAGTCTAGAACAATCAGAAAACATTTGTTGCCAGTCCACTTTAAGGTCTAATTTACATATCCAATAAACTGTCTTATTTTTGGACAGTAATTCAATCCTGTGTGGTGTAACAAAAGAGCTATGTAAAAACTTCCATGTTAATAATTTCCATTTACGTGAAGAGGTACTTTGTTTTTTTATGATAAAATAATTTTTTTTATCTTCATTAGGAACTTTATGAGTTTTAAATAATTTCAATAGCTATATTTATTATATTCCAATTCTTTTTTTTATCACTTTATAAATTTTGGATAGAAGGCCTTTTCCAGATATTTTCTGTTGTACCAAAGGAAGTAAATTATCGATTAGTTTAGGAATAAAAATCTCTTACCTTTGGTTCCATAACTTTAGTTCTGCTTAAACAAATTGTATACCATTTTGTACATATAACCAAATGTCATTATTCAAATCAAAATTATTGATTATATGTTGAACAGAAAATACATGTTCTTCATTCATTAACTGAAACCAATATATAAGACTATTTTCTTTAAATGTAACCATTGTAGATAAATTTAGGGTAGAACAGTACAAGCCACTGGAAAGATGTAGATCACCACACTGTACTAGATTAGTAGCACAAGACTTGCAGTTATTAGGAATATACTGCATTGCACTGACCAGAAATTGACTGAGCTTGGTTTCCCTGATTGTTTTCTTAGCAGCTGGCCTAGTCCAGTCTTTCTGGCTCACAATCTTGTATTACTTTGTGTCTATCTCCCTCCCCCATCTTGAACCTGCACAACTCCCTCCCACTCCTGCTTAATTACAGAGGAATCAGAAAAACCTGATGGAGAAAGGCACCATCTTTTGACTTGGCTTTTCTGTTCATGCTTTATAGGAATCCATAGTAGTTGTACTAGCATATACCATATTCCATTCCTTTTTAAATAGTACTCTACTGACTCCTAATTTACTGCATGTCACTTTCTAAAACCCCTGGCATAACTACAATATTTTCTTACTTCTCAGTGAACTGCAGCTCCCCATTTTTAAAGAAAAATAAAAACAGAAAAAAGACCTTTTTATTTCTTTAGAATCTAGCTTGTCTAATTGCCCTTAAATCTGGATTGCACTGACTGATTGTCCCAGGTGTATCCCTGCTCTGTTCGCTTCCCTCCACCCCCATTCCCACCCCCCATATCATTCCTTTATACCTAACCACAGGTCCCTCCCAACCATCAACCCCCCCTTCCTGTTACACAACCATCAAACACCTCCCCTTCCTGTTACACAAGCTAACACCCACTACAAACTCTCTCCCTACCTTACAACTCCTCCTCAAACTCTCAACCAACTCACTCTATTAAAGCCCTCTCCTCCTCTTCAAACATGCCAGACTTAATCATTCATGTCATACCTCTACCTGCACTGCTCCTCCTACACAACATAACATCTCCTCACACACTCATAACGCCTACACATAAAGCCCCCACCTACCCTCACCAAAGCTGCTTTTCTTATCCTCAGCAACCCATACTCATCTCTGCATCTATCCTTCAAATGAATATATTACTCCCTAAAATAAAAACTCCTCCTTTCAACCATAGTACAAAGTATAAAACAAAATACTTTCACAGCTACCCACAAAAATGAAATCTTATGACTTCCCAAGGACTCTGCTCTTGTCAGGTGATATACACCCAAACCCTAGTTCTACCACTATTCCTAACACCCCACAAAATATCATTCCCAATTCTAATCAACCATCCATACCAAAAAAGAAAATCTCCTTCTATTCTATCAATACTTGAAGTATGCTCAACAAACTAATGCAGTTTCATGTTTGGGTATCTCTTCATACCCCAGACATTATCTTTGCCACAGAAACTTGGACTTAAACCTCAAAACCAAGATAAAGACATTCTTCCTCCAGGTTATAATATACTTTGCCAAGATTGCTTAGAGAGAAAAGGTGGAGGTGTTGCTTCAGTTTACTCTATCTCACTCTCTCCCTTCCTAAAGAACCAATTCCCTCCTTTACACCTGCTGAAATAACAACAGCAAACCTCAAACCCATTGACTTTACTACCATCACAGTAGTAGCCATATACATTCCACCAGGGGGACAACATCCCCTTAATAAAAAATATACTGTCATATCTCTCCCTAAATTTCCCTAATGAAACTATCCTTCTTGGGGATGTACACAATTGGCATAACCTTAATAATCAAAACCCTCCACAACACAAACCTACATGGATTTATGCAACTAATCCTCAAACCTACCTATACTAATAACTCTCATTCTTTAAGCTCCTTGATAGGTTGGATACTTGTTTCTAACCCCAACAAATATCATAACCCTGAAACTCTACCTGATGCCCTGAGTGACCACTCACTTATAAAAGTGCTATGATACATCACCTACCTCCCCAAACCACACTGGCTTATCACCTGCCGCAAACATTCAGCTTTTAACCCAGAAACCCAAAATCCTCCTCTCTAGAATTAACTGGAATTTCCTTATTGAGTTCCCACTCAGTGAAGCAGTAAATGCCTTCAACTCAACTTTCCTAAATATTTTAAATTCTCTAGCCCCACTGAGAAAAGTTCGATTTGCAAACATTTCACCCTGGATAACTAAAACCACCTGTACCCTTATGAAATCTAGAGATTAGGGCATGGAAAACATGGGTACAAACCAAACTTCCAGCTGACCCCCTAAAGTATAAATAACTTAGAAATTGGACAAACAACTTAAAGACAAAAAAGGCTTTTATTATAATCCCCCAAAACATTAAAATCTGATACCAAAAAATTCTGGAATGCTATAAACCAAATACCACATCCAGGTAACCCAACTTCACCAAACCCATGTCCTGAAAAGTCACCTGAAGAAACTGCCAATACCTTCAAACACCTACTTTACTGAATCCATTTCCAAACTATTTAACTCCAACCTCTCAAACAACACTTCAAACCTGCCTATACACCCCTCAACCGCTATCTCAGTAAACTCCTCTCTCAAACCAGGTCTCCACTGATATACTCTTCCTCTCTCAAACCTGTCTCCACTGACTATATCAGAACTCTACTATCAAAACTCAAACCATGCTCTGTATCAGCAGACAATATTCCTTATTACTTTCTCCAGATTGCTGCACACTCCTTTGTTATGCCTGTATCTATACTAATCAATCGCTCCATCTCAGAGTCTAAAGTTATTTTTATCTGGAAACAGTTTTATGCTCTTCCTATTCATAAAGGAGGTAACTCCACAAAAATACCTAATTTCAAACCTATTGCTATCCTCTCGCCTCTCTCCAAAATCATTGAGAAATGTATACACAAAAAAGTTCTGCATTATCTCTTACAAGGAAAACTTTTCACTCCAACACAGTACGGGTTCTGTCCCAAGCATAGTACAACCACAGCTCTACTATTATTTCTCAACACCTTAGCCCTGGCTAAAGATGATCACAAACTCATATCCTGTCTATTCCTTGACCTTTCAAAGGCTTCTGACACTGTCTCACAGACACTGCTACTTAGTAAACTTGTAGACCTAAACTTCTCCCCTGATACAGTTGCATGGTTTTCTAGCTATTTCTCTGATAGACTGCATTCAGTACGATGGGACTCAGCACTATCTACCCCTCTTCTCAGTAAGAACTGGTGTTCTCCAAGGTTCCATTCTTGGAACTCTACTCTTTAATATCTTCACCAACCCACTCCACTCCTCTTGTCCTCAATTTAACATAGTCTAATACTCAGATGACTCTACAGTCATAACGATTGCTAATTCTCCCTTAGAACTCCTAACAAATACCCAGACATCTTTCAACTCGGTAGAGACATGGTTCTCTGATATTCAGCTCATCCTCAACCCTAAGAAAACCAAATTACTACTCTTTTGACCTAAATCTGCAAACCACATTAAACTTTCTTTCTCCATAACGTCCCTACAGAAGTCGAAACTGGCACAAAACTCCTTGGCATTACCATTGACGACCAACTAAAATTTGATCTTCACATTAATTGTATCAATAAAACACCAAAAGCTAGGACTACTGTACAGGAACAACAAATTCCTAACTACTGAAGCTAGGATTTCTCTTACCCATGCCTACCTTCTGCCATGCTTAACCTATTATTCCCAAATACTCATAAATATGAACTCCTCCCTACTTACCAAATTAGAATCAACCTACCACAGAATAGCTAGATTTGCAGCTCAACAAACACATAAATCTCACCATGGTCTCTCCCTAAAATACATGAACTGGCTCAAATTACCTCACCTGTTTCTACAATCTCAACTTCAAATCATACACTCCATCCTATATCAGCCTGATTTCTGCCCAAGTCTATCTTCTCTCATCTCTCACTACTCCTCTGCCAGACTTCTCCAAAGCTCAACCCAAGACCTACTTAAAATCCATAAACCCAAATCCAGCACAGGGTGCAATTTATGTAGCTATCATCACTTCATTGCATGGAACAAACTCCCACTAGAAATAAAGTCCCTGACTCACTCCAAACAATTTAAGCTAGCAACCAAAGACCACTTTTAAAAACACTGGTCCTGCCATTGTAACTCACCCCTCCCTGATTACCTCCCTAATATCTATTGGGGGACCCTGGCAACTAATCTTAGAAATAGATGAACTAGCATGGCAAATAAAACTATGACACATATTTCCCCAGGTTTAAACGAATATGTGTCTATAATGAGCATTCTTAAACTTTTGGCTCTGAGAAGATAAATCTTTTGAATAATGTTACACATAATATATAAAATATGCACATTAGTTGCATTTGCACAAAGGGAACATTTGAACTTATAATACACATAGCACTGCATATAGCACAGTACATATATAATTATATTTATGACATTTAGCACATCTCTACATATTTCAAGTCACAGAATGGTGACCTTTTGTTTAATTCAAAGTATGGAAATAATATACATTTATATCTTCTGCTTACTGCAGGCTTGCCTTAGAGGATATGTATAGGATTTTTTATTTAATATTATATGTTTTTCAATTTACATGCACATTAATATGACTTATATGAATTGCATGTCTTTAATGTCTTAACTTGTACCTATTGTATTATATTTTTTGTAATATGAACGGTTATATTGCTAATGGCTTGTAATATTTTATGTATATATTTATTTATTTGCAGTTGTATGCATTTTTAAAGTTTTAAAATGTGGTTCTTTAAATTTACATTGAGGGACTTATTTAATTGTTTAATTGATTTATCAATTATATAAAAAGTGTTTTAATTAGTTCAACCATTGTCTGAAGAAGGTGAAGCACAGTCTCCACCAAAAGCGCTAACCTTATCAGTTTGTAATAAACTTTTTTCTTTTTTTGGCTTTTATTGGTTTCGTGCTCGCTTAACTTTTCACCAGTTTGTTTCGTCTAGTGTTAAGTTTTTTTTAAGAGAGTCTTGTGAATTTGCTTTCAGATGACTCCTTTCCAGATTGTATATAGAAATATGCTTCAGATAAGAAATTTAAATAAATAATTGAGGATGCAAAATCAAATATGAATATAATGAGCTCGGACTCGACTGCAATGAATATTTATTAAAAATAGCTCGACAAATTATAAATGCCATTCATAAATTTCAGATTATCAGAAAATGATGCAAACGTAAAAACAGTAATTAACTAATACTACACGATTGTGTACAAAAATTCAAAATTAATGCAAATAATAAAATCTATTAGATGTCATAAAATGCATTTGAATATTTATTAATTGGCATAAACTAAAGCTATTAATACATTATATGTAGAGGCTATATAATACCGTACAAAATTTACCCAATACTAAAAAAATAATGTTAATACATAAATTTGAAACCCCAATCAACACCAGCCATAAACAGCTTATTTGAAAAAGGTGCAAAGGACCTAATGCTAGAGTGAAACAATGCAAGGTTATTAAAAACGAAAAACAATAACACAAATTCATTTATTTACTTCAACCGATATATAGCGAGCTTTTTGTTATAAACATCAGCGCAGAAATACATATAATCCAATCAATCATGCTCTATAAAAACTTTCAAATCATCAACCCTGTCTCCAGGTGGTCTCCAATCCACCAGTTACGTTACCTTTTTGCACCCTATATCTTCAGGTTCAACCTGACACCCCAGCTAAACGTGATCTTTATCCTGGACAGTCGCCTTTTAGTACTCCCTATGTAGCACATAGTTATGCATCTAATTCTCTCTCCCTGTTTTCATCCGGTATTTAACTGTAGTATTCGTTTTGACCCTACCTCAGACTCATAGTGTGTAATCTTTTACAACATATTTATAATATTTTCACATCTTCCAATCTTAACTTTCTTGATGCGCCTTAAATTGTTCTTTTGTTCTATTTTTTTTGCATTACATTTTGTCATATATATGGTGTATATATCTTTTCCTTGTTATCCAACCATATGATGCTGAGATGTGTATAAATGGGGAAATAGATATGTACCAATTGTGTGAGAAGGAAATGATCACAGAGCCAGTAATAAAAATTCAACAAAAGGAAGGAATATGTGTTAACAGTAAAACACCTTACACAAATTAATAATATAAAATCGAAGAAATATTGAAAATAGTTACTATCTTCCTCAACATCTAACTATATATTGGAAACAAACATGCACCATATATATATAATGTAAGTTGTAATTAGAAGAGAAGAACAAAAAGAAAAGAAGAAGAAAAAAAAAAACAGAAAGGCACATCAAGATGTGGTCTAAAACCAATAAATGTAAAAAAAATAATACACTAATTAAGGCTTTATAACAATACACCAGATCAGACTATTGGTTAAAAAAAAAAAGGGAAAATTTTATTGTGAATAGTGTAGTGTACCATGTGTACTAAATGCCCTCCTACACTACATAGGGAAGACAGAGAGAAAATGATAAGAAATTTGGCAGGAAAATTTTGAATTATCAAAACGATTTTTTGATACCATCTTAGAGGGCACTTTGATTTATATAATATGGTTTCAATGGAACTGATAAGATAAGATAGATAAGTAATAATTCCTGTCAGAAATATATAAAATAGCAGGGCAGGAGAAATCTGCTACTACTGTCAGTATCTTAGCCACACCCCCCTTACATAATAATTTTGACTTGTTTGACTCTGTTTTGGGGGGTTCCTGCCTCCCTTTCCTGAACCCCCTTTGCCATTGTTTCTTAACTTTCTCTTTACACGCATTTTGTTGAGAATATTTATGTTGCTTTTTGACAAAACTGGAAGAGAGGGTAGAGAATTGTTTGAAAATTTTGGAAAAGGAAGGCTGCAAAATCTGAGATACTCCCTCAATCAATTAACCCATTTCATCACATTTTTTATTTTAAATACCTTTATTGGATAATCACTTGTGACATATGCAAATTTGCATTAATATAATAGTAATCAAGCCACATATTGAGATCCACAATTACAAACATTACAGGATATATTACAATATATGTGATGTATAATCTAAGTAACATTACATAAATTATTCAAATTCATGCCTATCTTAAACCTCACACTTCCTCCAAAACATTTTTCTTCATGTAATTTTCTCACAATTTCCTTTTTTTCTATGTAATTTACTCCTGTTTCTAAAGATCCAACTTCCTGTTCATTCATCTCTGTTACAATATTTACATTATTAGTTCCATTTTCTACTAATTGCTTTTTGGCAGCCATCAGAAATAAACTTGACAAGACATTACTGTGTTTAGACAATTCAGATCCTGTATCTCATTATAAAAAATAGTTTCCTTTGTTACACTCATTTGCTCACCCAGTATTCCTGACAGAGTACTCTGTACAGAATTTTTAAAGTCTGCCAACTCATTACACTCCCAAAACATATGTTCCCAGTTACTCTTCCTTCTCCAACATTTGCCGTCTACCTGAGGAGAAATTCTTTGGAGTTTGCTTGGAATATAAAAGTGTCTATGCAAATATTTCTAGGTAAAAATCCTTAATCGTTTAGACTTCGTTGCATATTTGGGAGTCATATGTATGTCCTCTCATTGTTTCTTTGTGAATTGTATACCTAATCTCTCTTCCCAATCTTTTCTGACCTGTTCTGATTGATTCCTATTGTTATTGTGCAATATTTTATATGCCCTACTAATTATCCCTTTTTAACAGCAGCTCCTTTTCTTGATTAAATTAAAAAATCCTTTCACCACATGTTTGATAACATCTGCAGAACAGGGTCCCTCACTATCCAAAGAAGAATTTAAAATCTCATTTTAAAACCTTCTAGGAGGTTCTAAGACTGCAGCCAGGCAAATTTTCTCAATACAGTACCAGTGGCTATAGCCCTGGAAACACCAAATTCATATTCACTTTAAAAATGAGATGTGACCTGTGAAATGGAAGAAATGGAATAAACTAAACCACTAAATGCAGGTGTTTCTACACAAGAAGAAACTGCAGGCAAAACATTCCTCATGCTTACTCAATTTATCAGAAAAACTTTTACCATTGAGCCAGACAATTCAAAAGTTTGAAAAAAATCAAAGTTGCAGAAGCATACACTTGTTGACCATGCTTAATTACTTTATCACCCTTGTCAAGAGGAGAAGGATTGGAATTAACTATCCAGCAGCAGTAGGATTAACTAAAGATACAGTTACTGGTTTAGATTTGGGATGACTGTATAAAAACTTGAAAGACTGAGAAACCTTATAGAATTTATCTACTTTTTTGGCAGCAGGCTGAATATCAGGGGAATTGCAGGAAGTGATACATGTGCACACACACATTTATTTATTTATTTATTTGCAGTTGGTTTACCAGGATAGTCCATCGGGCCTAGAAGAACCAATTTTCAATGGGGTCCAGGGGAGAAAAGCTCCAAAAACAAAACAATAATTACAAACAAAACAATAATTACAAACAAAATTACAATCAAAGCTCTTGTTACAGTATGTACAAAAGTACTAGTAGAAACATTGCATTTAAACATACAGTTTCTAAAGCAAAAATGACAATAAAAGTTTTGGTTATACTAATTATAGATAAAATATTTCATTTAACAGAGACAATTTCTGCGATAAACAGTGTCATCATTGTAAATCTAGAGTAGTTGTTTATGCATGGATTGATTCCTGCCAAAACCATGTATGGTTAGTATGTTGATGTTCATGGACGCACTGCAACAACTTTCATATGTCTGATAAATGAGTACACAGAGTAGGTAGAAGTAGGATGGGAGATGAGCAGTTGGGATTCAGATCAGGATGTATCACAACTTACCCAATGTTTGCAGTTAGACAGATAGTTAAGAGGAATCTAGAGATGAGAAGAGTCCAAGTGACTGTTTTTATATTTGAAGAAATCTTATGACAAGGTTCCAAGGACATGTTTTGGGCAGTCCTGTGGTGGTTTGAAGTCCAAAAAACAGAAGATAAGATTAGTGCAAACTATGTACAGGGGACCCAAATACTGAAGTATGAACAGTGTTCAGTCTAACTAAGGTGT
Organism: Protopterus annectens; assembly: GCF_019279795.1. NCBI lineage: Eukaryota > Metazoa > Chordata > Ceratodontiformes > Protopteridae > Protopterus > Protopterus annectens. Next base: position 437,644,997 of record NC_056747.1, on the reverse strand, counting down.
TCCCTGTGGGATTGGGTGTGCTTCGTACTAGTGATGGGCTACATTAGCAAACAGGTTGATGGGGATAGATCAACAAAGTTGTTGTATTTATTTATTGACAAAAAGGGGGAGAATGGAAGTTTAAAGTGTAAACTATATAGTTATGAGAGAAAGAAGGTTAGCAGTGCAAGTTATGTAGGGTGGCAGCTAGAGCATTCCCACTGGGAGGCTAGGTATGAATGAAGAGTTTTTTTGAAGGTAGAGTTAGTAGAGGTAACACAATCGGGTGATGGTAGGGAGTTCCAGAGTTGTGCCAGACTAAAGGATAGAAGGTATTTGCTTGGTGGACTGCTTACCGATTGGATTAATTTTAGTTTGCCTTCTATAACCTGTGCTGAACTGTGCACCAATGGTTTGCACTGCCCTGTAAAGACACAGGCACCTAGAGTTGTAATTCTCTGTATAAAAATTCCTCTGCCATTTCTCAAGTACCCAGATGACTGTAGAGCAACTAGTTTGCATAGTGTTGCTTTAATGATCAATCCTAGACCACTCCCAAAGCCCAACTACTCCCATTTTAGCTATTTACATACCCCTCTTCAACTGCCCATTGTAGATCACAAAAAAGGATCCACAGCCTTGGGTGTGCACTTTCCTACGGTCTCTGTTGCCCGAGAAAAGTAGCAATCATATTTATTTTCCTTATAGTTAAGCAGACTAATACAGTATGTGACAGATTTAATTACATTAGGTTGTTGGATACAAAGCTCTCTCATACAGACATTGATATCTTGAAACAGGTTGCCAGGAACACACACAGACACACAAAAAAAACACCTACTACAGATCAGACACAAGCGCCCATATACCGATGCTCAAATGCAATCTACATAAACCTTGAAGGCCTCCCAGATGCTCTTCTCAACAACCTCCCAAACATTCTGTAAAGATAACACTCCCAGGACATGCCACATATTACAATGTCTCAACCTTTAAGCCTTTAAGGCAAACTACCACACAACTCAATATATTGGTTATTGGAGACCATTGTGAAACACACTGATGTCCCAATCAGAAGGGCGAGCAAGGAGACTGTCACTGTCAGTTGCACATCAGGGCTAAGGCTCCATCAGATCCCACATGTTCTCAGGACACTGAACCACAAGTACCAATGTGAATGTCATGATCAGTGTAAGGGTTAATGACCGGAGATATACTTCCCTGGACAACATGAAGATAGACATGATAGGGATTTCAGATTACATGCCCCCAGGCAGGTATGAGCCTAGCACTAAGCAGCATTCGACCTTCTCCAAGGATGATACCACAATATATATATATATATATATATATATATATATATATATATATATATGGAAAATGAGTGACTTTAAAAAATTAGCTTAGTTACTGGTGGTGTACTAAGCAGGTCTAATATTTGTTGGCTTGGGAGGACGTGATCCACAGACCACACTGATTTGCCAGGAATAGTTGGCACCTGTGTCTACTGGACTTTCAGATATTGACCACATTATCCACCCCATATAATGTAATTTTTAGGCAATGCCAACATGATAAACCGGCCGACATAGTAAGTTCGAACTCAAGGTAAACTAAAGGGGATACTGCTAAAGGTAAATTAAAGGGGATACTGCTTAATGCTACAAGTCTCAACAAGAAACTCCACTCTCTGGAAGTGCTCCTCACCCTTGAGTGCTGTCACGTGCAGTTACTGAGTCATGGCCTGAAGTCGCAGAAATCATGCTGGCAGTGCAAGGCTATAATGTCTTTCACACATTTAGACAAGCTACCACACAAGACGAGACAAGAGGTGGAGGTGTATCAATCTACCTCAAGATTGGTCAAAAAATATGACATGCTTGAGCTAGTCCATGTACAAGTAATCTTAGGTAAAGTCCCTTACAGTATCCTTGCTAGCTATAGTACCAGTCTATGACTCAGGATAACTATAACATGTACTTGAACCCATTGGAGCTGCTCACCATTAAGCCCAACACCATATGATTGATTTCAAGTATTCCGACACAAAAAGGGATACATAGATAACTACAAACATGCAGGCTCAAAGATTCCTGGATTTTGCCAACACACAACACCCTGGAAAAGCAAGTCTGCACACCTACTAGGGTTGCAAATATCCTGGATCTGGTAGTCACAAATATGAGAGAATATTGCACCCCTCCCCCAGGGTAATGTCTTCACTGGTCAGACCCGATCATAAAGCAGTCATCCATGAAATAAATATAAACTCTCAGCAAACCCCAGAACCTTTAAGAACTTTTCCAAGGCTAACTAGCTCCTATTAAGTGATGGCATAAATTCCAAGCCCCCCCCAAAAAAAACTCAGAACACTCATTGGTTTATGCAGAAGTGTTTACGGAAACCCTGTAAAAACATGTAAATAACTGCTTAGAAACAGCAGTACCAAACAAAAATAAATTTAGGACTAACTCCAAAAATGAGCCCCCTTGGTGGACCCCAGTATAAATAGGTTTTACAACAAATCAAAGAAAATCCTGTCCAAAAATAGGAAGGGCTATATCAAACAGGCAAAAACTCCCACATCAGTCTCAAGTAACTCAAAGACTAATCAAGTCCACCAAAGCCAACTCTGAGTAGAAAATAGCCTCCAGACTAAGAATAACCATAAGGCATATGTACGTAACCTTAAGGGAACATCCAACAGTGAACTAGCCTACTAATAAATGCAACTCCCTATACCAAACAAGTGGATATAATATAAGAAATTAGCTGGTTGGTAAATTAAGCTCCAGTATCAGCTCCCTATCACAACCAGTTACCCCTCAGGAAATGCCCTCTACCATTCCTCCCCCCAGCTATCACTAAACAGGTTCTCATGTACTCTCCAAAGCTAAAAACACTGCATTGGTGGTCCCTAATCATAATACAGGGTGCCTCCTAAACAGCTTGAAACATGACCCCATCTAGCCTACTAGAATCTCTGTTCAACCACAGTCAAGATGGGCCTAGGGAATGGAGGACTGCAAAAGTAATCCTTTTACACATAGGGGGACCATCAACTAACTCACAAAACTACATACCCATAAGCTTGACTGGTCATGGAAAGAATTATTGCGGGCCTGATTAACAGACATGGAAAATCTTCAGAGAGTGGTCCCATTCCAATTTGGTTTCATCAAGGGCAGGTCATGCCTAATAAACCTGGTTGACCTCTTCAAGAAGTTCATTACAGAAATGGGCAAGGGCAAATCAGTGCATACCAACTACTTTGACCAGGGAAAAGCATTTAGCACAATACCTCATTAAGGTATTCTAGACAAACTCACAAATTTAGGCATAAATCCTTGTATTATCTGATGCATAGCCAAATAGCCATAGATAGGACACATGAAGTTATGGGAGTGAATCCACCTCCACAAAGAGGTCCCCTACTAATGGTGTCCCATGGGAATCAGTACTGGGGCATTTCCTGCTTGGAATATACTTTGCTGAGTTTAAGGCAAATATAGAGGGTCTTTGGCTTACCAAATCTGCTGATGACTGCAAGCTGGGTGCAATCAATAAATCTCCCAAAGATGTAGATATCCTCCCAGGAGGGTCAAAACAGACAAAAAGTACTAGAGGCATGGTCTAAAACTCAATGCAAAAAAATGAATAAATATACCATTTAGGAAGACAACCACCCCTGCAAATTACAACATTGATAACATCCCTCTCAACAGCAGACTCAGTGGTAAGGGCCATGGGAACTCAGATGGACAGTAACCTGAACTGTGATCACCATTTGCCCATGATGGTGAGAAAATCCTTCTATGTGGCACAAATTATAAGAAAGGGCATGGCATCCAAGATCTTAGGAGATCATAATCCCACTATACTCAGCCCTCATTATACCAACCACGCACAGAGCACCCTTTGGCATGTAAATAACCAAAACTGCATTTAGCAAACCAGGACTCTGGGAGCGAAAATTTAAAGTTTTAATTCAACCTTAAGTACTTGCGTCCAGTACAATAATAAATATCAGAATGATTCAACAATACATTACACTCATTATATAGTACTTCCTCCAAACATGTGATCCAATTCTCCCAATCCATAACACTGTCTTATGACGACTACCTGAAATGCCCTGTCCCTGTAGTCAGTCTCCTACAGACTACTGAGGGGCAATCTATGCCTAACCTACAAGGCATTCTTCAGTCCATCCCTGATGGAGCTGCTACACATTCATAAATCAAACAGTACTAGAATTGCCCAATCTAAGAATTTAAACCTTGTCTGTGACAAACAAAACATGATGGAGGGACAGGTGTGTGTCTTACAGATTCCCCCATTCATGTGAAACAGAACTCTTCCTTAAGCCTTTGAGTGCAATTTGAAGCAATGGACAGAAAATTATGAATTCACCCTGACTTGTCTACTGTGCCCCTTATGGACTGGGGCAACTTGTAGATGCACTAAGACACAGCCCTATACCGAAGCCTTTCTACTCCTTGGGCATTGATAAATGGGAAAATTCGGCTATGAATGGCTAGGCTTAAAAAGGTTCTATGGCTGTTGGCCTAGTAACCCTCCTATGATTCCTTGTAGATGCTTGACCACCCTTGCTCAAGCCTATACATGCCCCTTAAAATAATCAGATACATTTGGGAAGTATGGCTATGAACTAAAACAAGCATCGTCAGTTTATTTCATTGGAGATCGGCAGTAGGAGAAAAAGGTGCCAAAACAGAGAAAAAAAAATCCTCTATATCTGACTATGCACCTAGAGACAAACAGGAAAGGAAATTAAAAACTTTCAGTCATGTTTGAGAGAGAAAATCCTGTGGAATTTGTCTGTGCAGTGTAATTACCTACCACTGTAAGGTGCACTGGGCAGCTTATCTCAGGAAATCAGGATCACAAGTATGAAATGACTACTGTGGGTAGCACTGATATCCTTGATTTAGTCAACTTAGCGACTAAACACTCCTTGTTCAGCAGAAAGTATGGCCTGCATCGGATAAAAATAATAAAAATCGGATGGAGTGAATTAGAATTCAGACACCACTCTGGCACAAAATAGCAGCCCATAATAAGGATCATCTTGTCTTTTTGTAAGGAAATGCAAGGCTTGCAACTTGGGAATTTGCCTTGCAGAGACAGCTTTCTGCAAAATGGAAATCTGAAGCCAGAACAGGCCAACTTATCACAAATGTTACAACTAACACTGTGGTTTGCTAACCTTGGAGTTACTCACCTTCCTTAAGGAGTACAGGTTTGGGCTCCATAAAAAATGGTCAGTGGATTGCCGGTTCAGTTTTGCAGATTTGATTTGAATGACTTAGGTGAATATAGCAGGGAGTAACTAAATCATTTTTGTCTCAGAGTTAAAGAGATAACACATTAGCCTTGTGAAACATTAAGTACCTAAGGCAGTAGACAGTCCCTTCTTTGATGTCCCAAATACAAAAGTGCTGTTCTACTTTTGGTATTTCTAAGCCAAAAGAAACTCCATGTCTAACAGGAGCTGCCGACACTGTGAACTTGAAATGACACGGTTTGTATCTACAGCCTCTGCATTTATGACAAAGCAAGGGAAGTGGCAATGCATCATAGCAGCTACAGCAAAAAACTTGATCAAATTTTCCTCCAGCAAACTGTGGAGGATACCTATACAACACATTACCTCTGCTGCAAAAGAAATTAGCAGTCTCTTAGCAGCTGCAAGGCATGCTGAAATTAAAGACAGCTGAACTTTCACAGGTGCAGCCTAGATACCAGTGTCAAACAAGTCCAGTGAGTAACCTAGCACTGTAGACAAAGACATAGAGATATGATCTGGTTTCATTCATCACATCAAGATAACATGTTCACCCTGTACACTAAACTTTCCTAACAGGAGGCTTCCCGGCGTAATGAAGCTGAGAAATGCCTCTGTGAGAGGAAAACAGATTAACTCTATGCCTTTCAGACTCAGGCCATCAAAGGGAAAGCTGACAAAGCAGGGTAGAAGATGGTATTTTACTGACCAGAGAGACTGATACAAAACCTGATGAAAGGCACAAAGAAATAAGAAAAACATTTACAGAGTTCAAAGCTCAAAATCATTTCAGTGCTCATTTTTATGCACTACTGCAAACTTCATAATATGCAAGACAAAACCAGACTAAATAAAAATCAGTATACCATGACAAGGTGTATGATGTAATAATGTTACATTACATAAAAATAAACAAAACTAGGTGCACTCAAGTTCAGCAGTTGGATATTAAACACACAGCTCATCTCAGAAATAAAAAAAAATGTGTGTTTGCTAAGGAACAAACCAGTCAAACCACAAGTCCAAGGTTCCCAGACCAAAGTATACAATCCCTATATAAAGACAGAATCACACCTCTCTTGCCATAATCAATAATGTGAAGAAATCTAGTCCATGGACTTAGAAATTTGTTAGTATGTACTCTAAAAGTTGATGGAACACATACTAGTTTAAAAGGTAACCACATCATCTGAACAAATGTTGAAATGGAGTGATATTTCCAAACTAACTGACTCCACAAGAACAAGGCTGACAAGATTTCTCAAATGTACCCAGTGGTTCCTCATCAGTAGTATACAATACGTAGATGTTTAGGCAATGACAAAGTTCTTTCACTAGCTAAAAGCTTACAAATAAAATGTCCAAGTTACTTTCAATGAGTCTCTCCATTTAGAATCTGTAGGTTAAGTGCAAGAAAAGATGAAGCAACCTAGAGGCCATGCTGTGATACTGTCGTACAGAACTGTCAGCAAAGATCCCACCCCCATATTAGAAAAATGAATAAATAAGCGGCACTTTACAACTACAAACATTTTAAGCTTCAAAGGCCATGCCTGGTTGGTGACAAAACAAACCATGTTTTGTCTGTAGGCATGCATCCACCAGTAGCTTTAGATTACTCACTCAACTTTCACATATTCAGGTGTACTGTGCTTTCAAGAAAGTAATCCACATCAACAGGAAAGAAGCAATTTAAGGGATGTGACCTTAATGTTACTTCATAAAAAATGGTAAGGACTTTATACTCTTGATAACATTGAGGATACAGTTTTAAAAATTATATGTACTTGCAGCTGACAACTCTCCCACATGTTCCATGGGGAATTTGTATGGCACCGAGAGATCTGTAATTAGAGAAAACAGTTGTGATGATTCATGTGCAAACCATGCCCTCTAAAATTTACCATTCATTAAGGGCTTTGAACTGCTGAAAAGGTTATAGTATTTTCTAGTGCTGATTATGAAAAATTTGTAGCATCAAAAACAATGCAATATCATCACTTCTATATACTCAGACCTATGCTTCTTCCCATAAATGTATGCCACAATGTTAATCATAGCACTACCGATTGCAGTAACAAAGGATTATCTTCTTTACTGTTTAGCTAACATTTAGCAACTGCTAATTAAGAACACTTAACCCTCCACTAAATTAAGAAAAATGGCAAGTTCACCTGCAAGGATTTGCCAATGTACTTCACTTAGTAAATGCAATGCTTACATGCTGCAATAAGTAAATGGAACACAATCAACACAGATATGCATGTGGATTACTAAGGAAAATTAAAGAGGGTGTATCCCAGCAACAATGTGTTCAGTTATGACACCAATGCCTAATGTACAATACAAAACAGACAAAGTTCAGATCCAGGAGTTGGGATGTGTGATTTATGGTGCTGATATGGCACACAGTAAAGCTCCATCTGACAGGAAGCAAAGATTTTTTGAATGTCATCAATTTATGTTCATTACAGTTCTACAATCTCTGATAACACATTACTAGGTAACAGCACTTTGCTTCATTTCTACATAGCTATATTTCTGATAGAATGTCATATACATTATTAATCTCGTACAAATCTACTAGCTCTAGGGCTATAAACATGCTTGAAGTAAGTACCTAAATGTATCAAGTTACTCCTATTCAGTACTGACTGCTTCCTTGAACAGTAAGATTAGTAAGTAGATTGAAAAGGAAAAGGTATTCTAGACTTCCTCAGAGCACAAAGCTCATCTAAGTAATAGAAATTTATAGGCTCACAGGTAAATACTAAGCTAGCTCCCCTTGTGTGCCATTTTAAGCCTAGCCACTTTCCCTTTTTATGCTTGAAATAACCTAGCCCATCTGGTTATAGATTGGCCTTTACCCATCCCATTGTTGATAGTTTTATATCACCTCTAATGTGAATAACTGGGATCATACCATAGGGTAATGTGAGGGGACCCATGCATGGAACAAAGCATTTAGGAGATACCTCTGTCCATTAGCAGTACAGGGGGCAGTCCTAGGGTAAATTTTCTTTTTCCCATTTATAAATCTAAGTTGTGCTTGATTATAAACAGGGATGAACTTTGTTTTATGTGGATGGGGAGTCTGTTCCACAGCAGCAGTATCCTCTGCAAGATATACCTGTTCCTCCAAACCATTCTGTTTATGTTATAGAAGAGGTTTAGATCCCTAAGCAGAGTATTTCTGATGCCATTTGACTTGCTGATGTGCAGTAAATCCATCAGTAGGGGGTCTAGGGGTGCTTTGTATGCCAGACACAGGTCATGTCTTGGCAATCTGTAGGACACTGAGGATAGTGACAGGGTTTTGGGTTGGTCTGTGTAGGACATATTTAGGCCTTGCATCCTTTTAGTAAGGTGTCTCTGTGAGCATTCCAATTATTGCACATGTCTGGACAGATAACTGCCAAAAGGCGCATTATTTTCAATGACTGGCTTAATTAGGGCTGAGTGAGGGGGGCAATGACATCCCCAGATCTAGACACAATCACTTTACTACAACAATAGACGCATGTTGGTTAAAAGTTAGGTCACTGTCCACATAAGCACCTGAATTGGGTCAACTCTTAGGGACATATTATCAATGTGGTAGTGCCCTGGTGTAGATGATTTCTCAAATGATACAATAATGAATTTCTTGGCATATAGTTTCAGTCCATAACTTTGGCATCAGTTATTTAGTTGGAACAAACCGTCGTGCAGGATGGCTAAGTAATTTGGGGATTCAATGACTGCTCCTGGCTTGCAGTTATCCGCAAACTTAGTCAGAGTGCTTTGTTTTAGGATTTTACTTCAGAAAAGTAGATGCCAAAGAGGAGAGGTCCAGCACAGAACCTGGGGGGGGACTCCACTGGTGACTTGTCCCTCTGTGGTGGTAACTTCCCCTGCTTTGATTGTTTACATCCTGTGAGTCAGCTGGCAATCCAGTGGGTGACAGGGGCTCATTCCCAAGTTTATTTAGCTTTTTTATTATGCTTGAGTGGTGAATTACATCCAAAGCTTTGGCCATGTTGAGGTATGTGGTGTGTGCCATTCTGCCTTCATCGATTGCTTTGGTTACTTTTTCAAAAAAAAAAAAATGCACCAGGTTGAGTAAGCATGACCTGCACTTGACAAATCCAAACTGAGAGAGTTCTATTGTTTGGAGGTTTGCTATGTCCTGAATAATTAATTCTATGATAAGTCTTTCCCTGGTTTTGTATACGAAAGTGGTCAGATTTGTGGGTCTGTGGAAGGTCCTCCCTTATGCAGGGGAATGACTGCAGCTGTTCTCCATTCACTTGGTACAAAACCTGTATGGAAGCAGAGACTGAACAGTGTTAAGGTTGTGGCTAAATCAAACTTCATGTTATTTAAGATGCATCCAGGGGTGTTGTCAGGATCCACTGATGCAGTGTTTTTAGCTTTTGGTAGTATTTTTAGGACTTTGTCTTGTGTGATAGCTGGAGGAGAGCCAGTTTCAGGTATATCTTGGGGGCTCCATGGAGTGAACAGAGGGGTAAAGTTAGAGCTAAATTTATTGGCTAGCAGGTTCACTGCATCTTCAGCCTCAGCATTAGGTAACATCATTCACAATCAGCTCCAAACATTGCTGTGTTGTGATTTTGAGATTACAAACATAACTAAAAAATGCCTTCTGATTGTCTTTGGCTTGGGTAGGTGTTTTAGCCTCAAACGTGGCTTTGGTGGATTTTATTAAGCTCCTGAGCTGTTTGATTATTTCAATGACAAGTGCTCAAATTCTGGGTATATTCAATTATAATTAATATAATAATTTACAATTATAATTAATATTCAACTTGAGTAGTGTGGAAAAGGGCCCAGAAGATCAAGAAAACCTCTGCAAATACCCTCTGCAAATACGTTACACTTAAAGCAGATTATCCACTAACTTAACTAAGACAGTGTACCTCACTGGAAAGCAAACACTACTTAAAAGGCATTCCAAACAATTGCAGAAGGCAATTAATGACTTCGTAGAAAAATCTGCTTAGCTAATAACATCAATCATCACTACACAGGAAGAGCAGGTAGGCCTCTTCTAATACCTTCATCTGTCCCCACATAAACTAACCCTTGACAGGTGAACTTGTACTGCTCTGTCATTTTTATTTTAAGGGTATCGCAGCACAATTTAGCCACCTACAAGTTAAATTAAAATCTATGACCTGCTCAGGCTACCCAGCATTCCTTCCGTATATAAAATCCTAAAATTGCTAACCCACTCACCCAGGTTTTTAATGTCTCAATTACCACAGTCTTCCCTATATACAAGCATACCATCATACATCCAATTTCCAAAGTCTCCTCTTCTATGGCCACGACTTCTGCCTCACTGCTAACCTATTCTCTGTCAAGAGATATCTTTGAAAAATAGGTGGGCCCTAAGCAAAAGATCAGCATTGCTAGAGTTTTTAGTAGAATCTAGGACAGACGCTGCCATTAAAAAAGGAATAATTAGTAGAGCATACAAAATATTGCATGATACTGCAGTGGTGGTGCTGCGGTAGCATTGTCGCCTCACAGTAAGACGTTGTCCTGTTCGATTCTCAGCTACAGCGTCTTCTGTGTGGAGACGTGTGAATGGGCGTACCTTCATTGAAGGCTGTGCATCAGGGCTGGCAACTTGGCATGTAAAAATCTACTGCTAATCATTAGCGGACCTGAGTTCTGCTGTGGCGACCCCTAACCGGGAAAAGCCGAAAGACAACAAAATATTGCAAGATAACTATAAGAATCAATCAGAGGTGGTTAGAAGGGATTGGGAAGAGAGAAGGGATAAGCAATTCACAAAAACAATGGGAGGATATATGCATGTTTCCCAAATATGCAATAAAATCTAGAAGATTGAGGATTTTTGCTTGGAAATATTTACACAGATTTTTATACCCCAAATAGACTCCAGAAAATGTTTCCTCAGGTAGATAGCAAATGTTGGAGGTGCGACAGGGAAGAAAGAGGTAACTGGAAAGTATTTTTTGGTTGTGCAGTGAGTTGGTGGACTTTAAGGATTCCCTGCAGGATGAACTGTAAGAGATGCTGGGTAGGCAGATTGGTGTGATGAGGAGATGATTTTTCTGAGCTATGATAGAGAACTGGAATTGCTTAGACATGGTAAGGCCTTGCTGTCTTCTAATTATGGCAGATGCCAAAAAAGCAATTACTAGAAAATGGAAATCAAAATCTAAACCAAATATATTAGAAGTAGTGAATATAATAACAGTGATAAAACAAATGGAATTGAGATCTTTAGAAAAAGGTAAGAGCAAACTACACAAGAAAAAATGGGAATTGTTGGAACAATATATAAAGGAACGGAATGAGGTTTAAAAGAAGGCAGGATTAAATGAGCTATGTAATCTTTGAAAATGATTGGGTAGATTATAAGTGATGTATAATGTTTGCAACTGGGAGTGTGTCAGTACAGTTAAAATGTTTGCAACTATGAATGTGCTGATGTGGTTTGTTTTCATTTAAATACATATATGACTGCTTATATCATAAGTGATGGTTAAATAAAGATGTTTCTTGTTTTAAAAAAAGGAGCAGGAATTGAATAATTTATGTAATATTGCTTAGGTTATATGGTATATAGCAATATATGTGAAGCATAAAGTTTGTTAATTTTAACTTAATACAGTTTGATTACTTTTATATAAATGTAAATTTGCATATGTTACAAGTGAAAATTCAATAAAAGAAAAAAGAAATATCTTTGAAAGACAGTTTACAAATGAATCCCACTATATTGTGAAATGTACCGGAAGCTGTCTCAAAAAAGATGTAGGAAAGCTTATTACATTATTTTCACAGCTGGTTATAGGTTTAGGATTTCATTCTTACTAAACCAGAAAAATACTTACTTATAGATGTTATCTATTTGTGTTTCATTTTTGTCCTCACTTGCAGAACATCAAGCATCACCTCGAACAGACATTACACTGTTTAACTGTGAAGGTGCTTTGTGATCTCACGTAACATGGAAATGGCAGCTTTTTTTATTGCATGGCCTACATTCACACCTGCTGGTGATGTCAGCACTTGTATTACCACAATGGCTAACTATGCTATCTTGTTGATGTATGTATGCTTCCCCCATGAGCCAACAGGAGCTTCTTCACCAGCTTAGGTGGCACAAGTTTCCCATATCTTGATGGGCCTCCACTCTCCAGCCAAAGCCCTGGCATCAAAGCTGCAGTGTGACTCAGACATGAACCAATGCGCCTTAACCCAGGATAGGCACTAACCATCATCTCTACCTGTGTCACACCTAAGGCACTAATCAAAGACCTCTTGGGATGTAGTCAAAGCTTTATCCCTTTACACCACCAGTGCAGGCTGACAGATACCATCTTTGCAGATATGAATAGGGTTCAAAGGTGTAGATTATTCACTGCTAATCAGTGAACTCAAAAATACTGGATTTGGTGATGGATGTATCATCTGGTACCACAACTCTCTTTTCTCTCTATTAACTGCTTTTCAGACCATCATGAAGCTTCATTAGCACATCGGTACACTCAATTGTGCTAAAAAAAAGTGAAGTTCTATTTACAAATTGACAGACTTAAGAAATACAATGGGAGCTACAATTAATAAAACTGTGTGTGTGCATGAATGTGTGTGACTTCGATGGACTGGCATCTAATCCAGAATTAATTTTCCTGCTTTATACCCACTAAGGGTTGTGACAGGTCCCTATGATCCTGAATTAGACTGAGCAGGTAATTGGACAATTACAGAATGAGAAAATTTCAGACAGTAACATTTGGTTTGTTCTTGTAGTTTTACCATACCCTTAAAATATTGCTAAGGTAAGACACCATAATTTGAAAACTTCAGCATTATTACTGTGATATGTATCTATCTCCACCAACATAATAATTTATTGCTCCACACTGGATGAGAAATAAGGCCATCTCAAACTCGCTTACCTTTTCATGAATCAAAAAATGCACAGCTATTTTAAACTTAGTTTAGAGAAAAACAGAGGGCATATCTTCTGCAAGATGAATTTATGCAGAACAGCTTGAGTTACCAATAAGACAAGTGCCAGAGGCCACAGCACCATACTTGGATACTTCACATTATGGGATAGCAGAAATGTAAATGAAAACTCAATACTACTGTAATTCATAGTACCACTCTTACAAACGTTAGCACATACATTTATATTTGCCAGTAATAATTTCTAAAACCGTGTGTACTTAAAGCACTTTGCAAATCTTGCTTAAATAGGTACTTCCATTCAGCAAGCTGTGCTAAAGGCTGAAGATGACCTTGGGTCAGAGAACACCGCTTCAGTGCAGTTTACAGTAATTCAAGCTGCTTTGAATGAAATTCACCTTGCCAAAAATATGCCCTCTTTATCCAGAAAATGGAAGACTAAATCAGTTATCCTACTTAGAAATAGAAAACAGTGCTTCTTAAATGTCTCTCTCTTCTTTTACCTACCTAACACTGTTGTCATACTTCAGAGGAACTGCAGGTAGATTATATTCTTTAATATTAGAACTGAGCAGTGAGAACAGGCAATGATTAATGTAAAGTCATCCTGATTTAGTGAAAATGTGCTTTATAATAAAGACTGCAGGCTGCACGTGTCCTAGTAAAGCAGACCATCCGTGCACTAAACTATCTGTTGGCTAGGCCTGGAGATCAGATCTTGCTCATGATTCATCTGATGAAGTCTCAGTTTTCAAAGGGATGAAAAACATGGTGAATAAAGTTAAGCATTTCAAGAGTAGTGGTCGTACTTCTGTTATTTTTAGTGGTCTTTATCAGAACTGTGGATTGCTTTATTTGTGTCTTCAGCTTGACTGCACCTCTGGCAATATTGGACATTCATTTAATAAATAAAATAAGTAAACTACATGACACCAGTTTCCAAACACCTCCTACTTGGTAGGAAGCTAAAGAGCACCACTAAAAAGGAGAGCTGGGCAAAAGACAAAATATGTAAAATCTGTTGATAAAAAAAAAAAAAAAACATTTTTATGATATTAGATGTAACTGTGGATAATTCTGAAGAAAGCATTATTCACATTTAGTACGTATGTGAGGCTGCCAACTATTTATTTACATAAATGATCTTATTAAAGTGTTACCAAACCAAGTAATTTTTACATCATCAAATAACCACGTAATCAGCTATGCAGTTAGGGTAGTAAGTGAGATTAGGTTTCTGATTTTAAAGAGCAAACATAATAATTTTGAGTCCCTACCTGATTTAGTAAAAGGATTTTTTTTTACCTGTGTGCACTTTGTTACCAAGACTCAATTTTATTTATGCCGGGCCATTTACATGATGAAGCATGAATCATGTTAAAGTACCCTGGTAAGTGTACATTCTGTGGAGATATGGGCAGATATTGTATAGGTAAGGAAATATAAACAAAACAACCAAAACATGTACATGCGAAAGTCATAAAAAACACCAAATTAAACCAAGAGAGACACTGTACACTATTTCACTATTAAGAGATTTCAACTCACATAGACTTCAAAGTAAAATAAAACTATTGAAACAACCAAGCTTATAAATCCCAAAGTTATCAGTCAGATCTCATATCCAATCAACAACATATTAATGAATGTATGTTCCTTAATTCTTTTCTCTTGAGTATAGCTTTAAGAAAAAAGTAAAAACAAAGAACAGTAAAAAAATTAAACTGTCAAAATATAAAAATACAATGAATAATGCTTGTTATACAGAAATACATATGAATACAATAATTAAACATAGATTTCTTAAACATTTTGTAACTAACATTTTTAACCTAACCACGCAAAAAATAAAATAAAACAGATGTGTATATATAAAGATGGCAAGTCCATATTATTAGAAACTAAATATTCACAAGGAACCTAGTCATTATCAAAGTTGGTTTGTTCTTTAAAACACACAGAGCAAAACTATACAGTCATTTAACCCTGGGTCTTAACATGCGTTTAACCTAACCCGTCAATTGAATTTCTTTAATTCAAGTTTGTCGTTCATATCAGCTCCCTGATCATTCTGTTTCACCCTATTACAAAAAAGAAATTTTCTTAAAATTAATGCACTTCTGTGTATTTCTATTAAGGGGATTTTCAGTGTTAACAATTGCAAATATCATATAGAGATGTTCATATATCCCTGTCCCTAAACTTTCTTGTGGTTTTGCCCACATCACAAAGAAGACTGCACACAAGATGCATATTGCTAGGTAAACTACATATTTGATATTGCAGTTAACTCTGCCAAGGCAACATATTGTTCTCTCAAAACCTTCCACACAAACACATGGGCCATGGTTGATGCATTTACAATATTCACACGTTAAATTCCAATTCAATCTCAACATTATATATTCTAATTCTTTTCTTCATTTTGACAGAAACCAATCCTTGTTCCATAGTGCAGTTTTGATACCTCAAAACTGCAAAACATATAAACATATTTTATATGACATCTGAAGTTTTCCATGGTCTCTGGACAGACATGAACATGATTTATAAAATCAGAAATGCTTGAAAGTTTTGGTGGCTAAAATGAAATGGTAAAACTTGAATAATATTATATAAGTCAATTACTGTCTTTAGATACAACCTTGATTATACTTAACAGTGGAGTACAGCCATTTAAGCTTCTCTGGAAAGTTTGCCTGTAACTGTTTAGCAGATAATGTATTATTCTGTTAAAATATATTACAGTTACAAGCACTTGAATCCTGAAAATCTTTGTGCCTATATTACAACAGAAAAAACTGAGTAAATATTGAACTGGATCTGTAAGATAGTGAAACATCAGTTTCACAGAGGTAATTTTTTCAGTATTTACAACAAAAAAAAAACATCTGAGGATCCTGCATTTAGCAGATTCATAACTGCTGGATATTCCTATCCTACTAGATTAGGTCTGATTAATCCACACCATTTTTTCACAAATAACCTCCTTCACAGTTTTCAAAACTTGTATCGGTGAAGCTATGGTGTTGGATGGTACTAAACCAACCTGGCCATCACACCACAGTCAGTACTGCCTATGTTTCTGGAATTTTCTTCCATTCCCTTAACTCTTCCCATAGTTGTCACATCCACTTTGCCTTCATACCTCCATCCATACATAGGGTTACACCTTAACTCTTTTTAATTTTCTGCTCAAAGTTGATTGCTCATGCATCGGTTGTTTAGGTATCTTATACCAGAGAACTGTTGTCCCCAAGTGCCTCTAGTGTTAGTTAATCAAATGGCACTGCAGTGACGGGGAAACAGCAGAACAGAAAACAACCTTGAACTTACACTTGCCTTTTTCCTTTAGTCAGTATGAGCTTAAAGATAATATACAAGGAAGTAAAAATGCTTTCTTAGTACTTTTAGGTGCTGCATGTTTTGTTCATTTTAGGTAGAAATAATAGTCCTCAAGCTAACACTGCTGTGCAATTTAAACACAAGCATGTTAATTTCAAGCAGTCACATGAGAAGCACACACACGCATATACATATATTATACACATATACACACTCTCTTACTGTATACATTTTGAGTACTATAATGTATATAGTCTGCAGTTAAATACAGACGGACTGACAGTGTCAGTCTAGCTGTGATAATGTCGGTTTTACATGTAGCTATGGTGAGCAGGTGCTGCTGGACTTTCCATTCCCCCAAAGCTCACACAGAACACTCACCAGCTTCCAGTTTGTCCAATATCTAAAACTTAGTTGGCACACTACAAGCATCTTTTGATGCTCTGCAGGTCACCTTTATACAGTTAATCTGATGAGACATCTGTCACTCTCCCCAACACTTACAACGTCTAAAACTCAGTCAGTATCTTGTAGTATTCTTTTTTTTTGTGCTGTGCACCCCTCTTCTGAAGCCCCCTGCCACAGATCATACAAGACAGTCTCCAGTTCCAAGTATATGTTTTATAAAACTTAGTCAGCGTCCTGCAATATCTTTTGGTGATGTACACCTACTCTGCCCCCCACCCCAGGATGGTGCTGGAAATCATTAGTCACCACTACATCCAATTTCTAAAACACAGCATCCCGTAGTGTTACGGTACATTTTTTTAAAGCCCGTCTTCATGTCTTAAATTCAGATGGCATTGCTTTTAGTTATTGGATTGTGAAATGCACTTTAAGGTCCCTATAATCCAGTTATGATGTGCATCAGAAGCCAACTAAGTGCTTTTATTTTTAATGCAGTGCACTCCATTTAGTCTCAGAAAACAAATGACTGCAGCTTCTGCAGACTACACTTTTTCTCCATACTGTTACATTAGACAATGATTAGATTAGCACATAAACTGTGATATTTAGTTAGCTATTACTTAAAGCAACAAAAAGCAGTTTATTCATTTGTAGACGGGCTGGGTCTGGTGACTATCTCTGCCATGACCCAAATTCACTGGAAAAAACAGAATTTCTATGAGAAACTAAAAATAAACATTCACCGATTATCAGTAGTAGTAAAAGGAAAAATGAATTTGCACTGAATGCATACATGGTTTTAAGATACTAAATGTAATTATACAGTTGACATAGAAAGATGAAAATTATTTATGTAACTGGATATTCAGGAGGTTGCTAAATAACCTATAATGTAAGGCATTAAGAGGAAGTTACCTACCACTAAATCAGCCGGTACAAGCAGATAAATCAGAACAATACAGGGGGGTAGAAATTGTTAAAGAAGATCATTGAACACAGCACCAGAGAGACAATAGTGCTGAAATAGGCAGCTGTATTACACAATGAAATGGTAGATTGGGGCATTTATTAGCCAGTTTTTGTTGCAAACGTCTGATAAACGCATGGCTAAAATGTTTTATACGAGAATTTATATAACTGTTCAATTATACACTTCTGAGGGTAATTGATTCCAGATAGCTGATGAAATTCTGGAAAAGGCTTTTTCACCAGTTGATTAGCAGAAAAGGAAAAGGGATGTCTAGTTAAAACTTGAAGCTCAAAGGAAGCAATGGAACGTTTTAGTCTCTAACGTACTTGTCAGTGGGGGTGGGGTCAACATTCTACAAACAGAAGCTTAAGTGACCTGATAAATAAAGTAATTTTAGCTGCTATTGGTAGCCGGTGTGCTTTCTCTAGAATAAGACAATGATGTTCCTTCTTCTGGAGACGTTAGATATATTTTATGAACTTTACTGTATAGAACATATGTATTATAACCTGAGTTTAGAGATACTTCAGAGAAAACGTATTCCAGTTTTGGACTGGAAACATCAGTATCAATCTGCTGAAATGTTACTAAACTTGTAGATTATAGCAATATCCGAGCTGGTTGATGGTCTTTTCAAAAAGCATTTTTAAATGGGAAGTTAGCATAATAGGCAAGGTATTTACCTTAAAGACACAATGTACAGGGTTTGATTCTCACATGGGTAATTGGCTAGGCTTAATATGGTCAACATATGAACACTGGGTCGTTACCAGTGACATTAGCTGTGAGCAGCTGACATACAAATATTGACCTACTAGGCAAGTAACAGCTGGACATGGAAATTACTTATTTATCTGTGCAAGGAGTAATGTAGTGCGTTATGCATTATATTATGTAGTTGGGATCACTGGAGCATGGTTTAGTATTCATCTCAACAGCTCCAGATTGCTTGCTGGTGATGATCCTTAAAAGAAACATGCAAATATACTCTTTTGCTAAGTAAAAACAGTGACAGGGTTCTGGCATTGGCCAAGGGACCATTATTCCAATGTTCGTCTCAGTACTGTGTTGTATTGGCCAACAGGTGGCCAATTCCCATATGCATATGTGATGGTTGTGTGGTAACTTTCCATGTCACTTGCTTTAACTCACCATGTTGTCACTTGACCCTTTCATGGGACAGAATAGCTGGAAACCAATAGAGGACGACATGTATTCAAACTCAAAGCATTATTCTGTCTGGTTTGTTATAAAGAATAAGATGGGAAACTGAAAAGATTCATAAATTAAGGAAACAAAACATTAAGACTTTACAGGCATGAGAATCAGCTGCAGCTTTCAGTGAAATGGGCAATAAGGCTGTTTGAACGTAAATGCTAGTTTAAATATAAATGTCTGAAATCATTTTTTGACTTGATTACTCAAGGACATAATATTTCACTGAAAAAAATCAGCAAAATATATTTCTCTAAAATGGTATTAGGTGGGAAATGAAGAAGGAGAAGCAAGTTTCTTTCCCCATTCTGCAACCTTCTTCCATCACAAGTTTCTTTCCCCATTCTGCAACCTTCTTCCATCACAAGTTTCCTTTCCCCATTCTGCATCCTTCTTCCATCACAAGTTTCTTTCCCCATTCTGCAACCTTCTTCCATCACAAGTTTCTTTCCCCATTCTGCAACCTTCTTCCATCACAAGTTTCTTTCCCCATTCTGCAACCTTCTTCCATCACAAGTTTCTTTCCCCATTCTGCAACCTTCTTCCATCACAAGTTTCTTTCCCCATTCTGCAACCTTCTTCCATCACAAGTTTCTTTCCCCATTCTGCAACCTTCTTCCATCACAAGTTTCTTTCCCCATTCTGCAACCTTCTTCCATCACAAGTTTCTTTCCCCATTCTGCAACCTTCTTCCATCACAAGTTTCTTTCCCCATTCTGCAACCTTCTTCCATCACAAGTTTCTTTCCCCATTCTGCAACCTTCTTCCATCACAAGTTTCTTTCCCCATTCTGCAACCTTCTTCCATCACAAGTTTCTTTCCCCATTCTGCAACCTTCTTCCATCACAAGTTTCTTTCCCCATTCTGCAACCTTCTTCCATCACAAGTTTCTTTCCCCATTCTGCAACCTTCTTCCATCACTCCACGGCTGCTGCATTTTAAGACAAATTCTGGCAGCAGCTGTGACTGAGATATCACTGGTATCAGCTGTGTTCAACAGATTGCTATATGATGATTTGTATGTCATCAAGGGGACAAGCTCTGCCTACCTCCACTAGCCCGCATGGTCATCCTCTTGGCTCACTGATATGCCATGGTTTACAGAAAATACAGTTATTTATACTTCTAGAAATAACTATGCTTGCCTGTTTATTAAGTAACCACATATATAAATACTGTAGCCTTTATTTAGGTATTCATTCATTTGATCACAATCAGATATATGAAATGCCCACAGTCATTAAAGTTCCACAGCTCCATATTTCTTGCCCTGTTTAAGACGATACTCCTGGCAATTGTCTACATTACATTTACTTTTTCCATGCATTTTGCTATTCCCAGACAGGATTCATATATACTCTCAAGTTTTTGTTTTACAGCGTACTGGACATTACTTCTAGATCTGAATATTAAGCATTAAAAATATTTAAGAATTTATTTCTTTCCTTACTCATGAATTTTGATCAGGACATCACTGGATTAAAAGTTGGAAAAAGAGCTCTAAAATGGACCACAGAAAACCTAGAATCCCAGGGGCCTCCAGACTTCCCACTTCTTTCAGTTATTTCCTCCTTAATTATTACAATGCAGTCTTGTCTGCACTCACTGTGATGTCATTTTTGGCCATACTCTCTATAGCCCCTTTGATTTGAAATTACCATCTACCATTGAACAACAATAATTATGGTGGTTAAGGTCAAGTCAATGCCTGTTAAGAAGGAAGGGATAATAAACTAGTTGTAAGAGCTGTGCAAAAAATTCTTGGACAGGGAGAGAAAAACCTACTTGCAATTTGTCTACAACTGGATGTGTATGCTTTAAAACTCCATGTGCGTCATGTTCTTACCTCCTACTTTTAGTATCATATAATCAAAGTGAAAGTATTTTAGACACCCATGACATTATACTTTAAAAACTTCTCCTGCAGCAGGCTGCAAATATGGACCAGTTCCTGAATGGTGGCAGATTAAATTGTGTGCATTCTTTTAATAACCTTTCAACTGGCATTGAATTTTGTGCCAAGGTGAGGCACTTGTTATCAATATTCTTGTTCAATCTGGCTTGCCTTCTCTTCATTTCTTTTCTCACTAAGCATGCCTAGAAACAAAGAAATTGCACTTCGTAAAAGAAAGAGCACAATTACAAAACTCACAACATGCGTAGAGTAAATACCTACCTTTGAAACCTAGACAAAGTTTCATCGAAATGTGGGGTACGATAACCTGCATATAGAATTTCTGTCTCCAGAGACCATGTTCAGTTTGCAATGTTTTGTAAATGTATGGCTGGTGGGCTGATTAACTGCTATACAAACATCATTGAAGGACACCATTAAGGGAGAAAGCTCCTTAACTACTTCTGTTAAAATTCTTACACACATGAAGCGGCAAAAAATGATCAATGTTCCACGCAGCCTACTGAATTCACGTGCACTGTCTGAAATGTTTACCCTTTTTGTCCTCAGCAAAAGGAAAAGAACAATTGTGGGTCATTTCTGAGCATGTTTGTTCTCAAATGCAATGTTAATGATGTCTTGTACATCCCAAGTGGAATCAGTTACTAGTACACATTAGAATGTTCTGTTCTGGGACACAACTGGAACAGACTGACTCAGGCTGGAAGCCAACATTACTTCAGGCTTAAATTCTGACTTTGTTCTGAGTGAAGCCTAATTACACTGAAAAGCTAGGTACCGCTCTGAAGTCTTACAGAGCTGAATTACTGTCATTATAGCAAAGACTATTGCTCATACAAGGAACTTTTTCTGTGACACAAACAAGAATTACCATTGTAGATGCTGGGTTACAGAGTAAAACAGCTAATTTTTCTAATATGAAACTTAGGATGTTAGGGAGGACATTTATCTAAAATTAAATAAACTGACGACTGTTACCATGGTTATACATTCCTGTCTGCAGAATATGTCTCAGTTTTATCCTTTATAATCAATTACAGTGGTGACAAGCTGCAACTTATACTTACATTGTGAGATTTGAGTGTTATTTTTTTTAACAATAAGCTAACCTTAAAAAACAGGTTTCAGCAGTAGTCAGATCTTCCTCTGGCAATCTGAGGAATATCCCTCATCAGGAACACATTATTCTGTCCACTGATCTTCCTGCAGTAGCTCGTGCCGTAGCATCATTTTGACCGGAGTACTGTAATGGTCTGTAACTAATCCACTCTATGAACCTAACCACTTGGAATTTTTTACAAAGCTCAGCAGCCTGGCTACTTAACAGGAATGTCACATTACCATCCTGTCAGGCCAATTCCATGTGAGGTTCTCTGGCTGCTGCTATGTCAGCACATTACTTGTATGATGGATGAATTGTCTGGTCTTCTTGGCTCTTTGTGCCCCTTGTAGGTGTCTCTCCTCAATTTACAGGATCTTTTCATATGGCATAAGTCACCAAATTGCTCCTGGCATTTCCAGTAGTACAACTTGAATCCTCGGTCTCTCAGGCCTTTGCTTATCAAGAACCCCACCCCTGTCACTCAAGTGTGGTTATGTATAAATTACAGTTTTCAATGATTTTCAGATGTAGTGTGAGTCAATGAATAGACATCAAGTAACCTCCCAGAGCACTCCAACCACTGAACAAACACATTTCCCAAAAAATCTAAAAAAGAAGGGATACCAATCTTTTCAGAGAAAGAATGAAGGGCAAACCCCAAAAACCAAAACACCACTCACTAAAGTTTATGTACCAGGATGGCAAAGTACCCTTGCCCTGGTTACCCCTTAATTTAACTATATTTCAGGTTGCAAAATCATGGATTAAGTCTGGAAATTTGCAATGATTATCAGCACATCTTCTTGGGTACATCTAGTCATATTTTTCAGAAAATTTACAAGATCAGGCAACAGAAGAGCCAGTGAAGATTTAACATCCATATTGCTAACAAATACTAAGTAAGTATGTACTTACCATCTTACAGATAACTCCAATAGCTGAGACTGGGTGTCAAGTCGCTTCAAGTACAGGGAGACAGTGGGAGGTTATCTATGGCCCACAAAGTAGGGGTCACTCATAGATTAACTGACAATATAAGAAAGCATTTGTTATATCTAACATCAGGGATCTTCCTTGGGGAGACTACAGCTGGGATGAATCTTTAGTTTTAAATCTACCATTGAGGTAAGAGCCAGAGGGTAGCCAAAAGATCAAAGGATGTAATATTAGCAGATGTACCAAAGGAGAAACAGTGAATCATCATCTAGACCATGCTTGATGAAGGCATGGCCATGGCATATCAATAGTGGAAGAATTCTTAAAGCATGCACTGGACCTCTGGCTTTGGTAGCATTTTTTAGTTGATACTGACCACCCTAAAGGCAAAGATAATACACCTGCCAATTCAACTGGAAATGGCTTGCATGGAGAGTGCCAGCTGCTCCTTCCAAGAGTGGATTTTGGCACTGTGCTGCTGGGTTGCAGCTCCACCAGTTAAAAAGTTTATTGTATAATTTAAATTTTTTGACATCATCCTCCTGGCAAACTGGCTCCTTTGTTCCTCATCAGCAGGGTGAGGGTGTACTGGAAAAGGCCAATATTTAAACGTTAATCAGAGGTGGTTCAGATTCTTTGCAGTTTTCATCCCATACCTAGCTGCATGGACCCATCCAAGCATCGATGAAAGGCATGCAATGGGCTATCTGTAGAGTAAGTCCCCTCATGTCCGCACAGAGCTTTCCCTTTAACTCTGTCCTCACGTAGAATGAGTGTCAGTTTCTCTGGTCTCCACTGATAGAAGCAAACCCCTTCCACTCTCTGCGAGATGAGAGGTGTCTACACCCTCACTCCCCCACTCACCTGGTTCCACCAGTATCAGGGGCACTAACTGAACTCCAGTCACCTGGACTGCCATCAAGGCTCCACCCCCTGCACCATGGATTCAGGCATTACTTTTTAATTCCCAATAAATAAATGACTTTCCTATTTAGGAACTTGGCATTTTGTATATATTGCACATGCATGGAGTTCTGTTTTCTGTTAAAGAAAGTTGGCTTATTCTGCTAGGCTGTGGTGTATTCTGCTAGGCTGTTTAAAAAAACAGCCCAGCATTTAGGCTTACTACTCACCCCCCACCCATAATGAAGAAGGTGATTATACCTTATTATCCTTCATCTAGTTATCTTGGAGGGTGGCTTTTGAATAGTGACTGGCTGGGCTGCTAAATTAACCAGTAAGCAGCTGTTTCTCATTGGTTCTGGCTACAACAGGTTCCTGAAGCATCCTGAGAATTAACAGTGAAAAAACCCAACCTCCTAGGCAGCAGGTGAAGGTTAAAAAAATAAAAGTGTATACATGCGTTTTTATTTTTTAATTATTAACACACACTGCTGTGCCCTGATTATGCAGCCAATGAAGGAGACTTCCCGGAATTTGCCGCAGTCAAAATAAAATCGTGGCAGACAAGCCTGTAGTCTAACGCTAGCGAGGACATTGTAAAAAAAAGCCAGTACCCACACAGTTCTGAAGACAATGCAGTGTTAAGTGTGGAAGTTGCCTATCTGTGGTCCAGACCTGGTAAGTAATGTGTGTGTGTGTGTGTGTGTGCGTTTGCTTAGGCAAAGGGTATAGCTCTGCCAACAGTCAAGAAATGCATTTTTCCCCACATTATGTTTGGCTTTGTGCAGAATTCTTTAACAAAAGTAGAGAGGTATTTTGGTCTTTTCCTGGTAAAACTGTGCTTTTCATGCAAATAGTTGTACACTGTAATCACTAAATAATGACAGGCATACAAGTTTCAGAATTCATATCTTTCGAAATAAAATGCTTGCTAATGCAAAGGTTGTTATTCTAGCCACTTAATTAATATACAAGAGCACTGTTTAATATCTGCTCATGATTTTGGCTCTGTCTAATTCTTTTTTTTCTCAAAATCTTATTTTCATAATCTGAAATCAGAAATGATATACAGTACAATAGAAGTTGTTAATGTTACAATTTGCATAACACTAGCAAGTTATTAAACTAGGTGTTCACACAGTGAAAAAGAAAAAAACTATTTCATATTAGTTGAAGTTGACAACTAAGGATTAGCATGAAGTTATGATTATGTTATGATATATAATAAAACAATTGACCTATACATTATATTAATACAATAAGAGTATATCTTGAAGCATACCACCACCCTAATGATGCACAAAAAATGTAAACTACTATACATTATATACATAATTACAAAAATGTCACCTTAGTTGATGTTGTTACTACTTTTAACTAGAGAGAGTATTTAATAACTATGTATATTCACATACTTTCCCTTCATGATAAAATATTGATTAAAGCTTTACAGTAGTTCTGATAATATGCCTGGTTCTTCTAACTTTTGGTATACAGCTTCTTAGTTAATACATGTTTTTTTTGCCATGTTCTTGTATTCTGTCCAATTAAGTTTGGATCTGTCCTGCCAGTTTTTGGCTATGTAAAATTTTAATAAGGCACATAGGGTTATAGTGATGTGTTTAGTGAGACTATTATTATTGCTCTTAAAAATATGTAGTATCGCTGTTTCCCATGATAGTGTAGATTTTGAGTAGCCTGTTTTTTCTAAGAGAAATCTCAGTAAGCACCACAGTTTATAAATTGTTTTGCAGCTCCAGAAGATATGTAAAATATCAGCTTCTTTATTAGGACAATAAGATGACTTAGATGAATTAAATTTGTTAAGATGGACAGGTGTATTTGTATGCTTTACTGAAGATCATGATCCGAGTTGTATATTAGTTTCTTAAATGGCGTCAGTTTTATGGTGTTTCCAATGGCGAATTCCTTCTGATTTTCTGTTAAGTTACTGCATTTTTCTTACCAATACTTTGAAAATAGGATTGTATTTTTATATTTTATTTTAGTTATTAATTTATACGTATTTGAGAGCAACTTTTGAATTTGTTGTGCTACTTTGATATCTTGCTTATTTACAATAATATCCTTATTTATCTTGTTAAGTATAAGATTTGTTTTATTATCACATTATATTTATTACATGCTTTAAGAGTGTTCTTGATGTTTTCCATCGATAGGTAGGGGTCCCATACTGTATGATTTTTTTATTAATGGATATTTACAGATACATAGGTGAGCATCTGTAAACACTACAGGAGTACTACTTTTAAAGGATATATGTGCCAAGAGTTCAGATTTACACTCACATCTCTATCACCTAATGGTGCAAATGTACATGCAAACTAAGTGCATGGATTTTAAATGCTGAGAGGTATGGCACCAACTTCAGATAAAACTTGAACTGACAAATCACATGCAGTGTTTAAGGCTTTTTCCACTAGTTTCTACACTATTAAAGGAACTGATAAGATAAATGGACTGGTTCTCAGTTAATTCAGAAACTACTTTTAAGAGAATGTATCTCCTTGTGGAAGACTAGATATGGTTCCCTCCACAAGCACCTGCAGCTCCAAGATTCTGTGAGCAGAAATAGTGGCCCCCAAGTTTATGAAGATACAAACTTCACTATCACCAAATCAATTAGTTTAAATTAGCATAAACAAAACCTGTTAACCATCAAGATTAAAGCCCATGGTGGAGAAGGGCTCTTCTAAGGTGGATAGTGATGCAGAACTCCTACAGTGACTATCTAATCCTCAGAAATGTCTGTCATGTTCAAATATGGCAGTGGAAGACCTGAACTCTGACTTGTGCAGGTGTTTGGGACTTGCCAAGACTGCCCTGGACTGGCACTATCCTACCCAAATGGAGAATATTTTCTACTTGCAGAATGTGTGTTACAAGTGCAAAGCTTCCTGAAAACTTTAATTACTTCTGATACCCCCTGCAGAAAATTTCTGCCTGATAAAAAGGTCTGCAGCATTACTACTGTGAGTTGGATATTGTTGTCACACCAACTGTTTGAGGCACGTTGGCTAGAACTGGAAAATGTTGTATAGACAGCAACCATGCATCCTGAAATCATACTTTTCTCAGACACGAGGAACAACTTGAACTTTTCTTTCTTTTCTGAACTGGTGGAAAAATACAGCACTCTCTCTATCTACTGGATGGATAATGCAGCCACCAGGAACTCTCCCTTGCTGGCAGAACCAAGCAGAGTAGAGGGGAAGAGTTAAATTCTACTGAGTAGCAAATAAGTCATTCTTCAGAATGATCCATTTTTGGAAGACCAGAGCCAGACTCTTCTGAATCTGTGCTTCCATCTGTGGCCCACTGCTAGACTTGAACCTCTTCTAAGTGCAAGGCATATACCAAAAATCTTCTTTATATGCAACACAATGTAGTGATTTTAGAAATTAATTAGAATGAGGTCTTTAAACAGCTTTACCTCTAAGCCTTTGTGAAAAGGAGGACTGCATGCAACTTCAACTGAACAATGTGGTGCCTGGTATCTTGGGAAGGGCTTCTCTGATCCATAAAGAGCTAAGGTAAGTTCTCGACACTATCAGCAAAGGAATGGTTAAGCAGGACTAGTGATGGTTATGGTTGTAGGAATCGGTGGACCAACTGGAGATTGATGGGAAGTGTCCAATATACCAGGATGCAGGAATATGGTTCCAAGAGCAGGTAAGGTCCATGAGTAACTGGGAGCTCTGTAAACACTGTAACCTCCCTCTCCATCACAAGACTTGTATTGTCAGGTGTGCAAACACCATCATATAAATGATTAGAGTCATGAAGCTCAAAAGGGCAACAGGGTCCACTCCTAGACAATCATCTATATCTTCGCCCAGGCTGTGTCCAACTCTGTACTAGTGAAGGCAAACCTCTAAGATGGAATCATTGATGACTTCTCCCAGCCTTTGCTTAGGCTAGGGACTGCAAGATGAGAATGCCTACTTTATGTATAATACTAGAGCCAGTTATCCTGTTCAAAGAACACAAGGAGATCCTTTCCTTCTCCTGTAAGACTTTGCCTACTTTGGCCAACAGAACAGCACAGATGTAGCACTTCTTACTGAAAAATGGTACCCCAACAAAAGTGAATTGAAGGACATGTCCAGTGATACCAAGTTGTCACCTTGCAGCAGCAGCATAAACATGCCCCTCCTGTAGAGTCATCACATGGACCCCGATACATTGGTTAGGGTCAGTTAGGTTGCCGATGTCCAGGATTGAAAAAAATGCCATCTGTTTCCTCCTTAACCAGAAAGAGATAGAAGCAAAATTCCTGGCATCACTCTAAAGGAGGGACGGCCATTATGGCACCTTTCAGAAAATGTGTCTGGGAATGTATGAATGGCTCTTCATAAACTGCTTGGTTTCTTACCAGAGTCCTTTCTGTAGGATACGCTAGTCCCAGTGATGAGGCCAACTGTGACCATGTTCAGAATTCACTGCTTTGTTAAAAGGGTGTTTCAAGCCTGGGGAAAACTTAGAGAATCATTCTGCTGTACAGGCAGCCCCAAAATATGGTTGCAGTTGAGACTGCTGCATCAGCAGACTTGTCATCTTAAGCAACCTGTCTGGTACTAGAGGGACATGACCACATGAAGCTTAAGCACCTTCCTCAGTCTGAAGAAGCTGAAGAGAAGGCTTATTTTGGGCTTGTAAGAGGAGGAGGTAAATGGTGGCCGAGGACGACTCAGACGTCTCCATAATAGAGAGCTTGCCTCCTCAAGTTATCACCCATTAAGTTAGAAGGATGGATGAATAAAACTTCAAAAGTTCCCCCTCAACATTCAAACCAAACTACTTAAACTCTTCCTTAAGAGAGGAGAGCCGCAGCCAGATCAGCCCGTGTGGACACATTACAACTGCAGCCCTAGTCATACTATCAGCAAAGTCAGAATTACAACAGGCTACAAGACAGCCCTCTCTAGTAATCAGACAGTTTAATTGTTTTCTCCTTCAGCCCAGACAGAGGGAAGCTGGAAAATTTCTCTGGCTTCAGACTCTGAGGAAGCTTGGAATATGGACAACTGTGATGAACAGCTGACAGTTCTAATACTTTTTTCATAGCTTCTGGCTGTCAGCTGGCAAGGTACAAAACATGGTCTCTGGACCATATCCTGGACTGAGGAGATCACACTGTAGCCAACCAAGAATGCCTGGTCAGACTCTCATTACATTGACCAGGGGGTATTGCACAGGAACTTTCACTTTCTGTCATTACACTGACCAAGGGGATCATAAGGAACTTTCACTTTCTTATGGCTGCAGCAGCAGCACAATCCCAATGTTTCTAGACTATAACAACCTTAATGACAGATTACATAAGGGGGATGATCCAAGGTTCCTCCTCCTCCTTCCCAGACACACAAATACATTTCTAGGGAGTGTGGATAATAGAACTAGTCCATAGATGGCTTTATGAGCCTCATGATTTCCCTGAATGAGGAGATAAATACAGGGAGGCTCCATCAGGTCAGAATGAATAAAATTACTCGTGTGTGTCTTGAAGAAAATGAGCCATGAACCCTCAGATTTCTCAAAGCATGGACCTCCCTAAACCAACGTAAGCAGGTACAAACCTAGTACAGTGAGCTTTCACTCTGGGGGTGGGTGTGGGTGCGTGTCAGGAAGGTACTGAACACTATTCGATACAAATTCAGTATGGGGCAGCATGCCAACCAAAGGCATTGTGGGTAATGAGAGGCCTACAACAGGTACAGGCCTGACATCAGGCCATTTTCCTTGAGAGTTTGCTCCTGCACCTGCATGGCCAGATGACACCAGACCTCAGGCTTCTTTGTGATGTCTAGGCTCAGTACAAGTCCTGTGGAGGAAGACATAATGGATGCTCCTTAACTTGGGTCATGGTATCTGGCTGGACCTGGCTGGGGGGGGTAACATCCAAGGAGAAGAGTCATCAGTCTCTAGTGCTACCAACCCACAACTGAGAGGCAGTTCCTTTGGAACAGTTCAGTCATGTGCATATTCCAACTGATCAATAGCAGATAGATGGCTCCTACATCATAAAATGTGCCCTCCAAGACATGAGCCAGAACTGTATCTCTGAAGTGGAAGACAGGTAATAGTTTGAACACTTGCTAGCTAATGATATGCTGATCACATATGGGTTCAGAGGTGTAGCTAGCTATTTTTGTGCTCAGTACAGTCTCCCAGTCTGGTGTCTCTCCCAACATTTTATATCACACAGAGTACTACAGCACTCAATTTTGACTACAAATCCAGTACTTGCATTTATTTCTATGTGGTGGTATGCAATGAAGAGTGAGAGCAAGATTGGCTGATAGCACCTAATATTTTGAGCTTGAGGCGCATACTGCCTTTGCCCCAATCTAGCTGTACTACTGTGTGGGTTTGCAAAGAATTTCCAAAAACCGATATCCATCAAGCAGGGCTTAGCTGTGGTATACCCTATCCATCAAGCAGGGCTTAGCTGTGGTATACCCTTCCTCTTTGCTATTAATGTGTTGGCCATAACAATGCTTAGAAGATTTGGTTGTGGGCTCTAAATGTCAGAACTTTTCATTAATGAAAGTCAAGATACAGATGCAAAGTATGGCAGAGGTAGACTAGAAAAGGTAAATGAAGTCTGGCAGCATCTCTTAGTGTGGCATGCAATGCCATGTCATATGCCAGTGCAGGGCATGCATATGCCACAGGGCAAAAGATTCACCAGAATTGAATAGAACACAGGATTAACCTAATCACAGATCCATCAGGGAGGATTCCTGATAGACCATCTGATATTTGTACTTTAAAGGAAGAATAATTAAGGCCTTAGCCAAACAAATGTTTCAAGTAGTCCAACAGTGCCATGATCCATTTCTAAATGAAAAGCCAAGAGGAAGAGTGCATGCTGTTACAAAGCGTATGTTAAGTAAGCAGGAGTTTGCAGCTTCTAGAAATTTGATGGCTGCCTCAGGGAGACTAAGTGACTTCACGACCCCAAAGGGTTAGAAGCTATGCACTAGGGTACAGAGACTTTAATGTGGAAATTACAACCTGGCCACACTCTGCAAAAGTAGATCTCCTTGAAGTGGCACTGTTCAGACAAAATGATATGACAAGTTAAAGGTCAGTGAATCCATGCCATTCCAGGCCACCAAGGGACAGTATCATGCAAGCTTTGGGAGTTCAAGATTTGCTAATGGAAAAAAAAAAAAAGATGAAAGACATTTTTGAATTTGTTCTTCCAATGTACTGAAAAGATTTCAAATGTTTCACAGTTTGGAAGCTGGCAGGAGGAAAGCGGTTTCTCAACAGAGCTCCAAACAATGAGAAAGTTCTCACTGTCATCTTGAGGTATTAGCCCACTGAAAATACTAGCTACAGCATTCTGTGATCACTAATAAATGGGGTTCTATAATAAATGTCTCATGGTTGAATCCACTAGTAGGTTCACTGTGTTTTTCTCCAAACAGATGAGATCTGCACCTTCTTTTTGGATATAGCAGAGTACAATACAGAAGCATACAAGAAGCTGATGGATTCTTCAGTCATAAAATGTTCAAACATTTTCGATGTTAGGATAACAGCCATCTTTGGTAGCACACTTAAAGTAAACACTCTTAGAAGACCTACAGCCCTTAAGTACAAATGTAGCAATGTTTGACTTCTTATGGATAAGGAAGTCTGAAATTCAAGTGTTTGTCGTTATTTAGTGACTTCAATCACCAATGCTTTGCCAGAAAACTAAAATTTTATGATAAAACAGATGGAAAATAAGAAGCAATAATCTGTGCAGTCTATCAAAATCTGGGCAGCTGAGAATGAGGGGTATGGTGGGCTGGTGGATGTGTCAAATTAAAATGTAATGTAATTCAAACGCATAAATGTAGTTTGGCTTGATGATTTTTTACAGTTATCTTTTTGGAGAACAGGTGAAGAATTGCATTTTATATATAATGACAATGATTAGAAAGAAATTAAGAATTACAATATCAACCACTTTTCTTAAAATGGATATTAATTCACATTCTCATTTTATCAATGACTCAAGTTAACACAGTATTTTAAGTGTCCCTGAATGATTCATATCTGACTATGATTTCTGGATTTGTTGACCTACAAGTAAATCCAGACCAGAATCTGGATACCAATTGTGTGGTGGACTGGTGGGTAGGTGTTGAATTAAAATGTAATACATAAACACAGTTTGACCTTGAACACAGTTACCAAATTACCTTCTTGGGAGAAACAGGCGGTGAATTACACTGAATAAATAAAGACAATAATTAGAATTATAATGGACTTCTTTACTTCAGAAAAATGTACATTAGTTCACATTCTATTATTCTATCAGTGACTCAAGTTAGTAGTACTAATATTTTAAATGTCTGTCTGATTATTTCTGCATTTGCCACCATTTCTGACGTGAAGTGGTAACTGCTCTGCAAGGAATAGCATACAGGCAAAATTGTGGGATGTCAATGCTGCCAATGCTGGTTATAGCTGTTATATGGGGCAAATACGGCCTTTTCGGTTGTTTCATAAATGGATATAGATATGAGCTCTTAATATATAAAAGCTGTCTATTACTACTTTATGATTGGACGTTTAATGAATGCTACACTGTTTTATTGGGGGGGGGGTGGAGGAAGAAAGGAACGAGTTCTAATTCACCAAGGCTGTTCTTATTGCTTATTAGTTTATTATTATGTTTACTGATTGGACTTTCAATTAATTCTACACTGTAAGCTAAGCTTGCTAAGATTTATAACTTGTATTTTATTTCTCATCCACTTGCATAGTGTCACAGTCAGTCTACTGAAACTACAGCTCAAGCCTTCAGAAAAGCTACAGTTCATAGATGACTCTTTTTTTTTGACTTGCCATAATGGTTTCTGACAATATCTGTCATTTGCCTTGTCCCAGAGCTCCTTATGAATATCCATCTAGGTTCATAGACAAGTACCTGGCTAGCTACCCTTGCAGGTCATTTTAATCCTAGCCAATTGCTTTTTTTTTGTGCTTGAACTAACCTATCCTATTTGGTGTTAGATTGGCCTTACCCATCCCATGGCCATGCAAGAACATCTCGGCAAGTATTACAACAGAATATCCTATAATCAAGGATGCATTCTGATAACAAAATTCAAATAAACTCTTGACAGAGAATCATCTTCTCAGTGTCATATCTGGATATATTAAGTTGACTTTAAGCAGACCATAAAGGAAGGGCTATACCCCAATTTATTTTTATAGAAGACCTCTAAAAAGAGACTGATAAAGGTCTCAGAAATTGTCCTAAAAGGAAATGATCCTACAGTCCTTGCAAAGATGCACTGACAGACACATAGCTAAGGTGGGGGAAAAGGGGTAGCTGCCCTGTATGCAAAGTGTTAGGTGGAACAACTCAGGACACTCAGAAATGAATAGTGGTACTAACTACAGTTTACAATGAGAGAAAAGATAATTTTTTTGTTCAAATCCTCTGGTGTTGGAGGTATCATCTTTAAGGGTAAGAAAGTCGGGTTGGACATACATTTACAGAGGAAAATAAACACACGTGAAGGCAATCAATCTGGTTAAAAATGGAAGAGGGGAACGACCCTCGCTTCCTCCTTTATTATAAAGCCAATGGTCATGTGACCTCTCCACACCGACAATGTCAGTGTAAGAGCACACATACGATCATTCACTCTATTATCAGCCAACACCCCCAGTTGCTCTTATGCTGTATACAAAATACATTTTAAGAACATATCTTCGGATAACTTTTCCCTCACACTCCAAATATGTAATACATGAAACTTTTCAATCTTCGACTTCGTAGCAGGTTTAGTAAAGACATTTGCAACCATGTCTGTTGTCGGGCAATATTCATTGCTTATGTTGTCATCATTAAGTGCTGACCTGACAAAATTATACTTAAAGTCAACATGTTTACATCTCTGTTGGCTTACTGGATTCTTCGACAAAGCGATTGCTCTCTGATTGTCCTCAAATATTGTTCCTGGCACATACTTGCACTCTCCATCCATTCCTCTCAACAGCTGCACAAGGTACAAACTCTCCTGTGTTGTTGCTGCTAATGCCATGTACTCTGCTTCACATGTAGACAAAGCTACCGTTTGTTGCTTCTTTGATTTCCACGAAATAATAGGCCCATCTCTACTGAGGCTAAACAAATAACCTGTTGTACTACGTCTATTGTTTTGATCTGTTGCCCAATCTGCATCTCTATATGCTATAAGCTGAAGTTTCCCTTCACTTTCCTTGTAACACAGCTCTCTGTGCAATGTACCTTTTAAGTATCTTAACACATGTTTGGTTAGTGTTAAATGAGATTCACTCGGTTGTGACAAATATTGTAAAAGTTTACTTACAATCCAGTTAAGAGCAGGTCTCATGTTTGTCATAACATATATCAAACTACCCACAAGCTCACAATATTTTCTTGGATCTGTAAATTCACTGTGACACTCAAAGTTTGTTTTTTGTTCGGTAGGGGTACTTCTTACTTTACAATTAGACATACCAAATTTCTCAAGAATTTTCGTAATGTACCTCTTTTGGTTCCTCTTTACTTCACCTCTATTCTGGGTAAAGTCAATGCCTAAAAAATGTCTTAGCTTTCCAGATCTTTCATTTTAAATTTAGCCTTGAGCATTTCCTTTACATCGTTTAGTGATTCTTTGTCACTAGCTGCTATAATGAGATTGTCACCCATATAATTAGGACTGTTTTCTCATTTTCAGCTTGTCTAGTGTCTACACAATGGTCTGCGGGGTTTGGATAAAACTATTTTCACAGAGATAATCATGCAACATTGTGTTCCAGTTACGCCCTGATTGTTTCAATCCGTATAATGACTTATTCAGTTTACAAACCAATATCGTTATTTGAATTCTTTTCAAAACCTTCAGGTTGCTCCATATACACTTCACAGTCGATAGGAGCATGTAAATAGGCCGTTTGTACATCCATCTGGTGCAATTCTAAATCGTACTGAGCTGCCATCTGCATTAGACTTCGTACAGATGTCATACTCGCAGTTGGTGCAAATGTTTCGTTATAATTTATACCAGCGACTTGACTGTAGCCTTTAGCTACATAGCTAGCTTTGTAAGTCTCTGTATTATCTGCATCGTCTTTTACAGTGAAAACCCATCTATCCCCCACTGCATTTTTATTTTCTGGCAGTGTGGTGAGTGTAAATGTGTTGTTTTCCTTAAGTTTTAAAGACTTAAGTTCCTCCTCCATAGCTTTGACCCACTTTTCCGAGTTAGACGAAGTCATGGCTTCTTTAAAGCTCTGTGGTGTGTTGCATATTAATCGGTAACAATAGTCAACACCAACTGTCACATAATTGTTTTCAACTTTACACTCCTAGTCCTTCAAATATGCAGGTGTTTTTCTCTCTTTTATAGCGTGTATCCTGCCTTTCCTCTTCTTGCCTTACTTTTGTGTCTTGACTGTCAGCTTTTGACTCTGACTTAACATGCACACTTCTTCTGGTATTAAGACCTTCATCTATCACTTCTGGGTCTGTCTGAATCTGGCATTCAGCTACATTCTTAGTAACAAACTTGACTAACCTGTGTCTAAGGATCCTTCCTGTGTCAAGATAATAGACCAAATATGATGGGCTGTTTTTATTATATGCGACAAAGATCCCCTTATCACATCTTGGGTCTAACTTCTTTTTATCTTGTCTGCATGCATAACACACTGATCCAAATTCTCTCATACTTGAAATATCAGGTTTCTTCCCTGTTAGCATAAAGAATGGGGTCTGCCCCACATGCCGGTCATAACATCTGTTACAAATGAAAGCAGCAGTCATTACTGCTTATGTCCACAACTCTACAGGTAAATCACTCTCTATCAACATACACCTTGCCATTTTGAACAGTGTTCTCCAATTTCTCTCTGCCATCCATTCTGATGGGGTGAGTAAGGTGCGGACGTTTCATGTCTTATAACATTTTTACTCAATAGTGACTGAAAGTCTCTCGACATGAACTCAGTGCCATTATCTGATCCGATACACTTTACCTTCCCATAAGTAGCTGAGTCTGCAATAAACCTTTCAGTCGCCTTGACTGTATCACTCTTGGCTTTCAGAAAGTAGATAAATGTTACTCCCGAGTAATCATCAGTAAATGCTAAAGTGTACTTAAAGCCGTCTTTTGCTACTGGCTGAATTGGGCCTGCCAAATCAGTTTGGACTAGTTCAAACAACTTTTGCTTTTGCATCTGGCTCTCTGTTTCTACACTGTACAAATTTCCCTTGCATACAGGTTTCACAATCTAGGTTAGGTCTCTCAACTTTACCTTTAATTTTCATTAATTTTACCACTTTTTCTAATTTTGACACATCTTCGAAATTACAGTGACCAAGCATTTTATGCCATGCTTGAATGTCATAACATCTCTGAATTGCATCATAATGTATATCACTATCATTTTCATCATATGTGTCTAAATAAGAGAGTCTATCACACTCAATTATGTCAAACCTGGTGCCATTTTTATGCGTGTCTAAATAATAGAGTCTATCACACTCAATTATGTCAAACCTGGTGCCGTTTTTATAGATGAGTAGGTCCCGGCCTTGTTTAAAGTTGATCGATGCCCCTTTGGACGTTGCTGCCTTAACAGAAAAAATGCTTTGTGGATACGTCAGGATATACAGTGCCCGAGTCATCATCACCTTTACTTTACACCCCTCTGTATTTAGCAGCCATACCTCTGCATTACCTCTCTTTTGTGTGGCCTCCACAGGCTCTCATTCCATCAGCTAATTCCACAGTGTGTTCCTCTGGTTGGAAAGTTGCATCAAAGCATTTAACCTTTTTCAGGTCGATAATTATGTGTGACGTGGCGCCAGTGTCCACTATTAATCCCTTCTGTTTTAATTCACGAATTTGATGCTCATTTATTCTGAAGACAAATGTGTGATCATC
Organism: Protopterus annectens; assembly: GCF_019279795.1. Classification (NCBI taxonomy): domain Eukaryota; kingdom Metazoa; phylum Chordata; order Ceratodontiformes; family Protopteridae; genus Protopterus; species Protopterus annectens. The sequence continues at coordinate 437,608,010 of NC_056747.1, read as the reverse complement.
CACATCAGTTGCTTGTTTCATATTGTCTTTCTTCTTTCATCTACAGTTACTGTCCCTGTGGCTAGAGTTTTGACATAAACTACACCACTATCTCTGGCCTTTATATTCTCTCCAGCATTCTCATGCCTTATGTTCCTTTTGGCCACAGCTATAGCATATAATCTGTGCTTTTACTCTTTCCCCAAGGCCACTTACTTTCATCACATTATCATTACTTACGCTGGCATTAAAGTTCTCGGTATGTTCAAAGCTTCTCAACCTTGTTTTGAACTCACCAAAGCCCAACTTATCATCGTCTTGCATGATGTGTACTGCAAATGGTTTAAAGGTTTCAGGCAACCCTTTCAGAATCATTGCAATTAGTAATCCATCACTGAGCTTCTCCCCAGCATTTCTAAGTGCCTTAATGCCCGTCTCAGCCCTAATAATATAGTCTGTGACACTTCACTGATGGCCTTCTGGAGGCTTGTTAATTCGGTGTATAGGCAAATTACCCTTGGCTTCCCTTTCCCGGCATAATGGTCTCTCAGGATCTGAAGTGCTTCTCTACTGTCGTCTGTGGCTTCTCTCATGATGAGGGACAAACTTTTGTCGTCTAAGAACTGTATTAGCTCTGCAGATGCCTCCTCATTTTTCTCAGCATCGTCACCTTCCTCCTCGTTCTTGTCTTCTGCGTCCTGCTGCACATTTCACAAAATGGAATCTTTCAGCCCTAGCAAACCAGGTGCCCCAGAAACTTTGTCTCCCACAACTTGTAATTCTTTTCATCTCCGTTGAAACATAGTCTATGCCATCAGCTACCTACTTCCCTCTTGGGCCCATAACCTGTTGGCGGTATCGTCTTAAGGGTAAGAAAATCGGGTTAGACATACATTTACAGAAGAAAATAAACACACATGAAGGCAATCAATCTGATTAAAAATGGAAGAGGGGAACAACCCTCGCTTCCCCTTTTATTATAAAACACATGGTCATGTGACATCTCGACCTCTCCACACCGTCAGTGTAAGAGCACACACATGATCATTCACTCTCTTATTATCAGCCAACATCTGGGCTTTTTTTTTTGTCTCTTCAATTTAAAGTTTGAGGTGGGGGCTGATTGGTATATGGCACCAGGTACAAAAATAGTTAACTACACCTCTGAGGTACCAAAAGCACTTTACTGTGAGGCTGATTAAGTAGAAATCAAATCAAATCAAGAAAAATGAATTATGAGTAGTGTTACTTAAATAAATACAAGGTAGCACTCCAATACAGTCTTCTACAATGAAAGAAAACGCACTTAAAATTGTATGCCATGATAGAAGAAAGGACTGCAATACAACATCAGCAAATAAATAAAATAAAATAAAATAAAATAAAAGCAAGCAGTTATTGCAGACACCCCTCAGGGAGAAGGATATTTAATTTTATTTGGCAGCTCTCAGAAAACTCTCTGTAGGAAAGAATAGTTAGAAGTGAAATTTATATCAAGAGGGTATGCCTTCCGACACATTTGTTTTATCCAAGAAAATACAAAAAGCTGCTCAGCTTTGTTTTAGTGCATGCAGTTTGAACCATTTCCTTATATAATTTAGAAACCTGTAGATAGTCCCAACTAATAGGCAGCAGTTCCTGTGAATTACAATGCTCCAAGGCCAATCAGTAGTAGCAAGTATATGGACTGAGTGTTAGTAAATTTAGAAACCATAATGGAAAAAACTAATAACTTGTACAAAAAATATGTGATCATTACTGAAAGGAAAGAGTGCATTCAACCCTGAAACCGATTCAAGAAGAAATACCACCAAAAATGTGGTTTCCAAGAAAGAGCCTCATTTCTTATTAAGTAAGGGACTCAGAAATTGTCAACACGAGGAAGTCTAGCACAAAGTTACAATTAAAAAGCTGGATCAGAGTTATGAGGAGAAGTTCAATAACCCCCTCAAAAATTTAAATGACATGCTCCTAGGCCACTGACATCTCATTCTCAGGCTCAGGTGGTGTTGCAATGGGTGATAAATTTCAGCATCAAATTCTTTAAAGTTAGGACCTGTACAGTAAAGTGAAACAAATGAGTGTGTATATTTATATGAGCATGCTGAAACCCATAAGATGAACCAACTCCAACCTGCAGAACATGTTACATTGATACCAGACCTTCTGGCTGTGAGAAGAATGCATGGAGGATTCTTTACGATACTGCAATATTGTCATGCATCACTGGTCAAACTTAGGGACCAGTTGTGGCCCACTTCTGCATCAAATGGTCTTATCTGTAAAGGAGCAGCTAGGGTGGATACAGGAATGAAGGAAAACAACCAATATTTCCAAAACCAGAATGTAGCCATATGCATACCTCTTAATCATACAGAATTCCTCAGTATTTACCAGTTTTGAGGTCAAAATAATGGGGTTCCACAAATTCCCGAGTGGGTTCTTTGATTTCTGAATTTCCCGCTTTTTTTCTTTTAGGTGAATTTCTGCTGATGTTATGTGCAGTGGTGCTCACGATGATGTCAGCTTCATGAGCAGACTGCCAAGCCTGTTGGAATTTGGCTGAGGGTTGGAGGGGTTGTTTACTACTGCCTGTGTTTATTTGTATGGCAACGTGTTTGAGTCCAGTGGCATAGCTGGAGGGCAAGAGGGGTGGTAGCTTTGGAACTAATCACATAATTTCAATTAATAATAATAATAATAATAATAATAATAATAATAATAATAATAATAATAATAATAATAATACAAAAAAATTGACCATAGCAACACATAATTTTTCCAGTCCCAGTTGCATCTACGCTCTTCCTGTCCACCAGCACAAGAGATTGCTGTTGTTGCTGAAAATACATTTATGGAGATTGCTGCTGCTGTTTTGCAAGTAAGTTGGCTGGTTCTTATTATTGCTGCTGTAAGGAGAGTTTGATTCCATTTGCAAATTGTTTGCAAGGCAAGTTATTATTGCTGGTAGTTTTGTTTGCAAGGCAATTACAATGTCAGGAGAGTTTGATTCCATGTGTGTGTGTGTGTGTGTGTGTGTGTGTGTGTGTGTGTGTGTGCACGCGTGCAGTGGCAGATTTAGACATGGGCGCAGGGGCGCGCACCATCCCCTTTTTAAACTTTTTGTTTTTTTTAAATTGGGTGCATCTTCCCAAAGAATCCTGTCAACAAATGCACCCAATACATCAGAGATGCGATTTGAGGTTGCAGTCAGATGATTTTGTTTTATAACAATCCTCCTCCAACTGCTTCTCCGATGTAATTAGATGTTGTAATGTAGGCGCATTGGTGAGAGTGTCAGAAGACAATCTAAAATAAAAATCCCAAATGACCCTGAAACTGGTCATCAAGTGTGAGGGCGTGATCTACAATGAGGTAATTTGCTAATTTATTTTATTGAATTACCAATTCAAGGTGCCAAAGAAGCAGTACGGTTTTCTCCTGGCAGAGTATGTGCAGCTCTAGTCTATATTCTTTAAGTGACTGCGGAATATGATTTTAGTTCTCTTCTTAAACACTAATATGCAATTTGTTCTTCTAATTGTTCATTTTGCGTTTTCCTAATTCTGCCTGTACTATAAAAAAGTGAAGTTTTAAGTGCTTATAGTTTTTGTCATTCCTTTCAGTGTGAGATGTTTTAACTGGGTTGCTATCTGTACTGTAACATGTCAAATTCTCTCCAGTTGGGGCTACACATTACTCCTTGCTATAACTTACACGTAATAACCTATTAAGCATTTTGTAGCTCATGGTATCCTAATTGTGCGGTTTTGACACCGATGACACAGGACCCACTGACTGTGTCCTCCTGGGAAGCAAAGAAATATAACTTTGTTTTTTACAAGTTTGTAAACTGAGGTGCTGCACAATAAGTTATATTTCTTTGCTTCCTAGCACTGCATGTCCTCTGGCCAGAATTTTATTGTAGATGAAGTGAGTCTGCAACACGCTGTGAATAGGCTGTGTCTTCTTGAGCGGCACCTTTTTTTTTTTTTTAATCAAATTAGTTTTGTTCACCGTAATTTTATTTGTTTTTTTCCTTATCCTGATTGCATTCTTTTTGTTTTATTGTAGATGAAGAGAGTCCACAACACGCTGTGAATAGGCTGTGTCTTCTTGAGCGGCACCTTTTTTTTTTTTAATCAAATTAGTTTTGTTCATCGTAATTTTATTTGTTTTTTCCTTATCCTGATTGCATTCTTTCTGATGCTGTGTGGTGTGTAGTGTTGACACCCGATGTAACAGAGCATAAGGGGGTATTTTTATCACGTTTATATCACGTCATCGAAAGCCGAAAACACCGAACACCATTTAATCAAACCTAAATAATCTAAAGCACACAATATCGAACATTCAGAACAGTGAATTTTTTTCCCAGGGAAAAAATTTGTTATTCCGAAACACATTCACACAACACAGGCACACCAAAAAAACAGCAATCTATACACACTTAAAATCATACATCTAACCCTACACTAAACTATACAAACACTATCTATCCACTTACCTTAACCCAACCCTAAGGTCCGTCACTATCGCACACTCACCTTTCCCGCACCCTAACCCTAACTCACTTAACCCGCTCCAACCCTAAACTCTGTCACTATCGCACACTCACCTCACCAGCACCCTAACCCTAACTCACATAACCCGCGCCCTAAACCTAATGTCCACACAATCACACACTTACCTGAACTCCCGTAACTTTCCACCACAGTGCTAAAAATAGCGAAGCCACAGAAACGGACAACCGAATTCTTTCCCTAGGAAAGAATTCGATGTTCTGCAGCTTCGCTATTTTTAGCGTTCGCTCAGTAGGGTTTGACATTGTGGCATTTGACGTTATCAGCTTTCGATAACGTGATATGAACCCTTTTTATCTGTTGTATAATTTTTGACTTATGGAAAGGAAAGCAAGTCCCCTCTACATTTGAAAGCTTGACATGAGCTGTGTGAAGATGCTAAGGTGCACTTTGTACCTTTGCATCTTGACATGTTAGCATGGGACAACTCTCAGCTTATGTATACATTTACTTTCTACTAGGCCACCAGGTATGGGTGTTTTTCTATAGAATCAGTACAATTTAGTTTTTAATGGCATTTAATAGTTTATATATGAAGGAAGTCGGTATGTAACCCAGTGTTTAAGTATGGTGGAAAAAAATAAAGGGTAACTGCATACTATTTATACCCAATATTTATTGCAGGATATTAATATTCCAACATTTTAGATAAATGTTTGAAATATTGATACGGACTATTTGTTTAGGTTTGAACTCTAAAATCTGTGTACTGCTTTATTTCTTAGCACCTTAGTTTACTAAATCAGAGGGGTATTTTGCTTGGATTCCTCTCGATTATTATACGCAAGTTAATTGATATCTTGATGTAGACAATTTCCAGTTAACATAAACGGGAATGTGTGTGTCCACCTGTGAATGAATTTTTGTACTGCGTAACTTAGTTACTGCCTTACAGTCTCTGTATAAGATTATGTGGGGTACACTATTTCAGTAACATTGGACAGCTGGTTAGTACAACTTTCCTTGTATTTTTAGTAATGTGTTTAATAGTGTCTATTTTGTTTTGTTTTTATTTGTGAATTTTTTGACTTGCTTAATTCTGCATGAAAAAGCAAGAACAAGTCTTGCAGCTTCCTAGGCACTTTGAAGTGTTGGAACCTGGTCATTGATTTCTCTCTTTGTATAGAACTGTGTAACAAATCTTTTTGAATGGAATCACTGAATCAGTATGCTTTAAATGACCTAACCAAACAAATTTTAATGTATTGATTGTAAAGATCTATTATACAGAAAGTGAAAACAATTTTCAATAAAATATGTAATTTCTGTATTAAACTGACAGAATTTTGGAAAATAGTTTCGACTATGTTGTCTCCTCACAGCAAGGGGTTCACTGGTTAGCGTTGTCGCCTCACAGCAAGAGGTTCTCCAGTTTGATTCTCAGCTGGAGTGCCTTCTGTGCAGAATCTGCATGTCCTCCCTGCAGTTAAGTGCGTGTGTGCGCGTTTCTATGAAGGTTGGTCGCCGGGCTGGCAACTCGACAACGTAAGAACTCCACTGTCAATCTGTGGACCAGTGATCTCCTGTGGCCACCCCTAATGGGAGAAGCCAAAAGACACTGCAGTTTCTTTCATTGTAAACATATTCCAAGATAGCAGGAGGCATTATCCTGCACCGATACACTTGCAACTAGTTCATTGTGTATGTATAAGGCAAAGGAACTTGGTTAGGCTGCAAACACTTAGAAAACTTAACACTAAACGTTACATCTCAACCAAAAACTATCAATCTAAAACAGAAGAGTGCTCTTTACCAGGTTAACAGTTACCCATAAGGCTTCAGTGCTGGAGTCTTCATGTTGTTTTTAGCATCTTCGAAGACTCAGTGGTAAGGAATCATACGTCAGTTATTTAACGTTAATTTTTTTTTAATTTAAATCTATAAACATTTTATTAACATGTGATACTTATCTTATTTTAATAAATTTAAATGATATTTCAAGAATGTCCCTATTTTTTGCCCCAGAATGTTGCATCATAGCTGTTAACTTAATCAGAGGCAGACCTCATCAGAATTAGGGGCAAATCCATAAATAATCAAGGAAACTTTTTTTTTTTTTTAATTTTAGTACTATTAACTTGAGATGTTGACAAAGTAAGATGGTATGATGTAATTTACATTTCCTGAAGTAAAAGAAGTCTAGTTATTGCCTTTATTTACTTAAATATAATTCACAATCTTTTAGTTAAAGGTCACCAGTTTTACAAAGGATTAAGAGGGATAGAGCCAAACTTTGAGTCAAAATCAGCAATGTTCCTGAAAATCATGGACATTTCAGAAGTACTCAAGCTCAGCGATTGTTTATGTTAGGATATGCCACCGTACGTCACGCAGGTTTGGGTACAGCTGACTTATGTGGCATCCTGATAGGTTAGCCCTTCTAAGTGTTTTGCAGATTTCTTAATTATTTCTCAATTGTTATTCTAATTTTGTACTTTGCTTTTTCAACACCAAAAAAAGCTTAAGGTTAAAGTATTAAAAAATCGAAGCTCTAATGATGTAATATTAGTGATTGGCAGCCACACACATCCAGCAAAGGGGCTACTGCTGCTCTGCACCCTTGCATTACACAGATTTAATTGCCTTTTGAAGGGAGTGGGGGCCTGAAATGCATTAAGCTGTCTCCACTGGTTCAAATACTGTTATAACTGCTGTAGTTGTCATAGTACTAGTCAGTAGGACAACAGCTGATTGAGGTGTGTGTGTGTGTGTGTGTGTGTGTGTGTGTGTGTGTGTATATGAGTACCTCTGGTACTTCTTTCGTCATTTATGCCAACCTGAATTTGGGGGGGGGGTGATGGCAACAATAGTGTATTAGTTATATAGATCCCAATCAGTACACAGTGAAGTACTAGCATACTGAGATGTGCTGTTCCTCCATTATTATATCAAGGAGCAAGGCAATAGATGCTATGATTGCATACATCTGTTTGTTTAAATACTAGGTTGGTTAAAGAATTAAGTCTGAACCTAAACAGATTGTTGTGCATTTAAACATTAAACAGAAAGTATGATTATAATTTCATCACAGCACCACACCCTATCAACCTCGATGGTACCAGCAAACTGATGGACCAAACTGTTACAGAGATCATGGGGTAAAAAGGAATACACTCAAGACACGATATATCAACTTTGCAATTACTTAGCCCCAGCAGTTACACTGCCTCATGACAAGGATCCATGTCATTATTTACCAACTTCAGTACTCCATGATTTGACAGAAAACTACAGACTTTATGAGGAGGAGATCAAAACCATTAGGCAAAAATGTGAACATTCTGCAATATCTGGACAGTTGATAGGTATGGTATATACCTACAGTGGATATAAAAAGTTTATACACCCCTGTTAAAATGTCAGGTTTTTGAGATATAAAAAAAAAATGAGACCACAATAAACCATTTCAAAACTTTTACCACCTTTAATGAGACCTATAACCTATACAATTCAAACTGAAAAACAAATTTGTTAGGGGAAAAATATAAAAAAATAAAAAACGTACAATACTTCGTTGTGTGTACACACCCTTAAACTAATACTTTGTTGAAGCACCTTTTGATTTAATTACAGCATTCAGTCTTCTTGGGTAAGAGTCTATCAGCATGGCGCATCTTGACTTGGCAATATTTGCCCACTCTTCCTTGCAAAAGCGCTCCAAATCTGTTAGATTGCAAGGGAATCTCTTGTATACAGCTCTCTTCAGGTCACCCCACAGATTTTCTATTGGATTCAGGTTTGGGCTCTGGCTGGGCCATTCCAAAACTTTAATTTTCTTCTGGTGAACCATGCTTTTGTTGATTTGGATGTATGCTTGGGGTCATTGTCATGTTGAAAGGTGAAATTCCTCTTCATTTTCAGCTTTCTAGCAGACGCCTGAAGGTTTTGGGCCACAAGTGACTGGTATTTGGAATGGTTCATAATTCCCTCCACCTTGACTAAAGCCCCAGTTCCAGCTGAAGAAAAGCAACCCCAAAACATGATACTGCCACCACCATGCTTCACTGTGGGGATGGTGTTCTTTTGGTGATGTTTTTGCGCTAAATGTACCTTTTGGAATTGTGGCCAAAAAGTTCAACCTTGGTCTCATCAGACCATAACACATTTTCCCACATGCTTTTTGGAGATTTTATGTATTGTTTTGCAGTCAGGCCTAGATGTTTCTGTGTGTAAGAAAAGGCTTCCGTCTTGCAACCCTCCCCCATATTCCAGACATATGGCGAATACGGGAGATTGTTGTCGCATGTAGTACACAACCAGTACTTGCCAGAAATTCCTGCAGCTCCTTCTGTATTGCTGTAGGTCTCTTGGCAGCCTCTCTGATCAGTTTTTGTCTAGTCTTTTCATCAATTTTGGAGGGATGTCCAGTTCTTTGCAACATCACTGTTGTCTCATATTTTCTCCACTTTTTGATGACTGTCTCCACTGTGTTCCATGGTATACCCAATGCTGTGGAAATTTTTTTGTACCCTTCTCCTAGTTGATAGGTTACAAAGCATCAAAGGGATCTCACTGTTGAAAGGTATCTGTGAACCATGGCTTTTGCTGTAGCAGGAAACTGAGTAAATGTCAGGAAAATCCTACTAGGACAGCTGAACTTTATTTGGGGTTAGTCAGAGTCTCTTTAATTGATGGCATGTGTGTACCCAAGACTGAATGTTGTAATTAAATCAAAATGTACTTCAACAAACTATTAGTTTAAGGGTGTGCACACACATGTAACCAGCGTATTGTACATTTTTATTTATTTTTTAATATTTTTTCCCCCTAACAGATTTGTTTGTTTTTCAATTGAATTGTACAGGTTATAGGTCACATTAAAGGTGAGAAAGGTTTTGAAATGATTTATTGTGGTCTTTTTTTATATCACAAAAACCTGGCATTTTAACAGGGGTGTGCAAAATTTTTATATCCACTGTATACAGGCAAAAGCAAAAATACTGTATATTTTTTTTCAGGTATACCAGGGACTATAGTGTTGGCTTTGATTTGAACATGTTTTAATGGTCAAACATGTAGCTGGGGTAGGGGCATACGTCTGAAAGTTTTACTTCCAGAAGCAGAGATGTAGGCAGGGAATATATGTAATTGTGTGCTCTTATTGCTGCCCCACAAACCACCTGTCATTTGAAAAAGGAAATGTTCACCCCCCCCCCATTAACAATTTTTTTTTGCATCACTTTTCCTGTAAAAGCATGAAATAAGTACTTTTTTCAATGTACGAGACTTTTGTTGGAAGCATTAATTTAGACAGTTGTGGACGTAGTATGGTTTAAAAAAACATGGTTTCTTTAACCGATGTATAGAAAATAGTATTTTGTAGAGTACCAACAGTATACCTAGCTACACCCTTGTTCAGAAGCAGGTAGAAGGGTCCCAAATTGGGGACAATTTTTAATTAATACTGATGACAAAAAACTGACCCAATAATAATGCTTGGATTAGCATGCATTTTCTGATGTAAATTAAGTCCGTATTTTTAATGCCGGAGGAAGATTTTGAACCAAAAGTGGGACATCCCTGAAAATCATGGGCAGCTAAGACGTATAGGTGGAGGCAATAATCGTTTGTGTGTGTGACCACCAAGAGAAAATTATGACTACATTCCTGACTTACAATCTGGAGTTCCATAGGCATATATAGTGTTGCGGATGCAGCCAGGAATGCATTACATGTCTTAGAAAGGAGTTTCGATTAATGGCATTTTGTTCAGCTTAAAGACACTGAATACCCATCCTTAAATATTTAATAGGACTGTTTCTTTGCCAGTGCAAAAATAGATATAACAGCCAAGCAGAAAGCCCAGTTGGCATAATGGTTAAGGTGTTCTCCTCCCATATACAAAGTACAAGGTTTGATTCTTACTTCCAGTAAGAACTTCATGAATTGAAGAAATATACTTTTTTGAGGGGAGATCTATGCCTGTCATATAGGGCACTGTCAGACCCCACTCTGATTGACCTCCTGCATATCCACAAAACAAATAGCAACATAATTACCCATTCTAAAGACTTAAACCTTCCCTGTGATGTAAATAAGACCTATTAGAGAGACAGGTATTTATCCCAGAAACTACCCCCTTCTCTGGAACAGGCTCCTCATCCTTGGAAGATTTGTTCCTCCCTAACCCAATTCAAGTGTAACTTGGACAATTGGATGGGGAACAGGAAATTCATCCTGGCTTGGCACCTGTGTCTCTAATGGACACAGGCAACCTGTAAATGGTTCATCTCCCAGGCCCCTGCTTGTAAATGTTTCATCTCCCAAACCCTTGCTTACACTTATCAAGGGTATCAGAACTCAGAGATTTGGAATGCATGGCTAGGTTTAGAAAGGCCCTTGTGGTCATTAGGCTAGTAAACACATATGAACCTATAACAAACTTTTGTGGTTTTATTATTGTGATTCTCCAAGAATTTACACTTACCTTCCACATGATCTTCTAGAGCTTCAGAGTACAATATATAGGAATAGGGATGAATAGGTCCCTCCCGATAATATCAACACCCCCAAAACACACACACACTTTCTTTTTCTTTCAGCTGTTCCCATTAGGGATCACTACAGCGGAGCATCTGTTTCCATTTCTTATCGTCATCTGCATCTTGCCATCACACCAACCACCTGCATGTCCTCTCTCATCACATCCATAAACCTTATCTTAGGCCTTCCTCTTTTCCTCTTACCTGGAAGCTCCATCTTTAGCATCCTTCTTCCAATATAAACATCATTCCTCCTCAGCACATGTACAACATGGACACCAAACCTAGTGTCCCACTTTCCCACTTCCACCCTGGTAGTCAAATAAGCAGACTGCACTCCCCTTTGAAAATTCCTGGATCCGCCACTGGTGTGTGTGTGCGCGTGTGTGAAATAACCCAGTTAGGGGTAATTGGTGATTAACGTTACTCAGGGTCAAACTCTGTACCTTGGGTACAAGAAGCAAGAGCCTGAATTCTCTTACCCATACCACCACTTGTGATTCTAGGAGCTGATGATTCCATAGCTCTCAACTGTCCAGATTTTCCTAGAATGTTTGGCTCACAATTTGTGGTTTTCGGGCAAATCACTGAGAACTGAGTTAGCTAAATAATGATAGCTGATAGATATTGTGTAAATTAAAATGCTTTTCACTTTTGGACATTTTCTTCAATAGCCATTTGAGTTTCAGTCTTCCTATCTTTCAGGAAACACACGGTAGCACAAAACATTTTATTCTAGCAACTTTCTAAGATTATACAACCAATGTTTAAAAGGGGTCCCTGGTTTTGGGTCTTTGTCCCCGCCCCAAATAAATTTTGGCTTTTTCTAGATTTCTTGTGCTGCATAGTTCTTCAGGGGGAGAGAAGTTAAGTGCTGCTTATTCCAAGTCTGTTTGCATTGTTAGCAACACAACAGGTAGTAGACCTGCTTTTGATGTAGAAGGCTGTGGGTTCTACTCCCACAGTATGTGGATGGATTGCTGATATTGTACTGCGCTGTACTTTTAAAGGGAGTGGATGCTGCAGTCCTGAGAATGTCTTCTTTGGCAGAGATACCTAGTAACTAGGAACCTGTTTATCAGTTTCCCATTCATTCCCCTTCTGCAATATTATTAGCTTATCATTTTTTTTAATGTAACATAGGCAATTTATGTTTCAAGGGCAGCAGGTACTTTATTTGCAGATGATCATTTTTAAAAAAACAGCTAAAGGCAATGTTAGTTCAGGAGCCTAAGTGTAAGTGTTTCAAAGCTAATGTTTTGTATGGATAGTTCTGCAACAGCTTGTTTAAATATTTTACATAGAAAATATTGTTGCATAATGATGATCTTTGTAGAAATTATATTGAATGTATTCCTAGTGTTAGCTAAATCCATATATTACAGTTATTTGAATTCAATTAATTGGTACACTTCTCTGCTTTGAAAGGAATGACTGCATTTGCCAAAAAGCACTCAGTCTGTAAGTCTACCTATCTTCTGATTTCCTCTAAGTCTAGCTCATTTATTTTCTGGCTGTAGAAGGCTGAAGCAGTTATTTTTATAAAAGAAAACTGTATTTTAGTTTTGCAGTTTTCATAAGTTCAAAGTTTGATACAAGCTCAAACATTAATGTAAATAAAACACTATTGTCCTTTTTATTCTGTGTAATATTTTGTCTATTCTTCAATTTGCATTTAAAAGTTGGTATCCCACAACTCCACCAGAGTGGGCAGGGTTATATAATTATGTATGCACATTTTATGTTAATCAGCGTACAGATTTGTACCTATTTTTCATATACCTTTGTCCAGATTTTTATGATTTCAGGTTGAGAGGTATGGCCACAAGGCTTAATTTTACTCATTCTCAGTTGGCTTTGAGAAGCCTTCTACACAGGAAAGATGAATGATTAACCTCATTGCATTTTGGTTATAATGAGTAAAATACCGACATCTACAGTGTTCTTAAACAGATCCAGTTCTAGCATGTTCCAAACTTTTATCAGCTCACACCTGCTCACAAACTTAGATCTGAATAGCACATAAAAATCTGCAAGGGATAGTGGTACCGTTTATACCCTGGCTTACTAAACATAGATCATTCTATCTCATCAGATCCAATTTTTTTTCTGTGTTTTCTACGAAGTGGGTAGAAGTGAGCTTCTTACTTGATCAAGTGGGTCCTGATCGGTTTTACATTGTGTGAACATGTGTCTGTGGAGAGATAAACAGCACAGAGATGGTCTTTATCATTACAGCACAAATCTGCACAGAGGATTCATGAGTACTGCAGCTGCACGGCATGCTGGTACAGATGCTTTCCAAGTGGACTGATAAAGTTTAAGATTTGATTCACTGTTTCTTTCTCCTCAAAGAAAGGAAAAAATGACCAGAGTGCTGGAAGGAACAAAGACAGTGCCTCTTTAAAGTGGACTTATCTTGGAGATCCTACTTTGAATCTATGACTTCAGCAAATTATAAAGATGATGAATTTTGCACAGTAAAAGGAAAACATGCTCTAGTTAAATCCAAAATAATGCTAAGAGAGAGTGAGACAAAAGACTAAGCGGAGGTAAACTTAACTTAAAAAAATGATATACATATAAATTCTTTACTGACTGGGTTAATCCCACTAGGCTGGTGGCTTCAAACAGAACATGCCAGAGGGATAGATTCCTGTGGTGAATTTCCTATTTCCCATCCAATCATCAAAATTTTTCTTGGAGTGCTAATGAGGAGCTTTGTTTGATATAGATAGGTAGTTTGTTCCAGAGTATGGGAAGTCTCTGGGACAGGAATCTAACCCTCCAGCATGTTCTGTTTATTGTGGTGACAAGGTTTAGGTCCCTAGAGCATGTAGCTTGGAGAGATTGGGATTTCATGTCCAACAGCTCTGGGTTTGACATAGCTTTGTATGTTAGGCAGAGATCGCCTCAGAGTAGGCGATATATGACAGAGTAAAGCTGGAGTTTTTTGAGACTGTCTGCGTAGGGCATCTGTTTGAGGCCAGTAATCCTCTTTGTGAGGTATTTCTGCAGCCTTTCCAGTTGTTGTAGATGTCTTGTGAGGTACATACGAAAAGGGCCATTGTACTCTATAATTGGTCTAATGAGTGATGAGTAGAGGGGAACAATTACCTCTTTTTCTCCTGGATGAGAAACCTCTTGTGATGAAGTGTGCCATGTAGAAGGATTTCCTGACTACTGTGGTGATGTGATTATCAAAGGAGAGACTACTGTCTACCTGTGTCCCAAGGTCTCATCATACTTTTGGTGTTAAGTAGACCACCGCCTATGTGGTAGTTCATGGGTACAGAGTTTTTACCAAAAGGGATGACAATGCACTTTTTGCATTGAGCTTGAGGCCATGGCTTTGACACCAGGCATCTGTCTCAGTGAGGCCCTTTTGCAGGATGTCCACATCATTAGGAGTTTCAATTATGGCTCCTAGTTTGCAGTTATCTACAAACTTCATTAGCCAAAGACCTTCTGTGTTAGCCTGTACTTCAGAGAAGTAGATACCAAACAGGAGAGGACCCAGGACTGAACCCTGTGGTACTCCACTTGTCACTGGTCTGAAGTCGGATTTGGAGTCTGCGACATTCACAGTGTGGGTTCTGTCAGTAAGCCAGTTGGTAACCAATCTTGTGACATTGGGATTTATACCTAGTTTAGTGAGTTTATCTATAATTCCAGAGTGGGGGATGGTGTTGAAAGCCTTTGTGAGATCTAGATAGGTTGTGTGAGCCATCTTACCTTCATCTACGGCTTTGGTGACTGCTTCAAAGAAGTCTATTAGGTTTAGGAGAAATGATCTGCCTTTTACAAATCCAAACTGGGTGGAGTCCAGAGTTTGGAGATTACCAATGTCTTTATTTACAAGTTCCATGAGGATACGTTCCATGGCCTTGCAGACCAGGCTCATCAGGCTAATGGGGCGGTATTTCCCGGAGTCCATGGTGGATCCCCCTTTCTGGAATGGGATAACCATCACTGTGCACCATTCAGTGGTTACAAAGCCTGGGGTGAGGCTATGATTGAACATGGTACTTAGGTGGGGTGCCAGTTCATTCTGTAGTTCATGTAGAATGCAGCCTGTGATGTTGTCAGGTCCCATGGATGCTGTGTTCTTGGCTTTGGAGAGTGTGGTTTTTACCTGTGCAGCCATGATTACAGGAATTTTGCATTCTTCCAGTGTAGAGATGGGCCCTTTAGGGGGTGAGAGAGGGGTAAAGTTAGCACTGAACCTATCTGCCAGGATGTTAGCAATATCAGTTGGTTCTGTATATTTAGTGCAATTGTGCTGTAACTCAAAGCAGATCTGAGTGTTGCCATTGAGATTCTTGACATAGCTATAGAATGCTTTGTGGTTGTCTTTAGAAACAGTGGCGATTTTGTTTTCGTAACTAGCTTTGGAGGATTTTATGAGGGATCTCAGCTTCTTACTGAGGTTGACCAGGAAGTTCCTCCAATCATGGGATTTTACTCTTTTTTGCACCAGTTTCTTTCTTCTGTTGTAGAGTTTGTTTATGGCAGAGGACCACCAGATTGGCTTTCTTTTTTTGGAGGATAGCATCTTGGTTCTGTTAGGGATAGCATGATCCAGGCATTTGTGTAAGTGCTTATAAAGTGCATTTGTGTAGGATTCAGCAGTCGTACCTCTATTGTCAGTCTGGATGGGTGTTGTGAAGTTTGCCACTTCTGTCTTAAGAAGCGTGAAGTTGGCTTTGGAGACATTTTTTTACGGTGGTTTCCGTAATGGGGGTGGGGGCGGGATGTGGATGTCTAGGGTGATTAGCTTGTGGTCAGATCTGACCAATGAGGAATTGGATCTTGGTGTGGAACACCAGTCGCCCATGTTGGTAATGACCAGGTCTAGGATATTGTTGCCCCTGGTGGGGGTGTAGATAAGTTGATCCAAAGCATTGGAATTTATGAATTCCAGAAAAAATTGAGCAAAAGAGTTGATTGTTTTCCCCCTTACAGAACAGTCACTAAAAAGTGAGGGGCTGACAGAATGAAAAATAAGAGTGTGAAAGAGGGGATTATTTGGGTGCTAGGTCAGAGAGAGAGAGAACAAATCAACAAACAGCTGAGATGGGGGGCCCAGTTGCCAATGGTGTGGGTCAGCAATAAATACATGGATGGCTGAGGACTTCCAGCAAAAATACATACATAGAATGCAGATAACTTCAGCTTTGTTTTACCTATCAGATTTGTCATCTGGACCAGAGAAATGACCCCACTGGGGTATGAAATGCAACAGTTTACAGATAAAATGGAAGTGATTTAATACCTTAAGTGGCTACTGCAACTGATGAATGTTCACACACACTGATGGAGGGTCATGGAAGGCTGAAATAAATAGCCCATGGAAAAGCATTGAGGACCTGTCAATATATGCTGACAGCAGAGGGAAATGGGGCAAAACTTAATCAAAGAAACCACAGTGATCAAGTAATCTAGATAACAGGAAAGTCTGGTAGAAAATGATACAGACACCAAGCCAGCTGTCAGCATTAAAATTGTTAATGTCACCAAAGTATCAGACAAAAGCAGACAGCAGAAACACAGACGTTTTAGGCCAACAGGTGCCATAAATGAAGCACTGCCAATAAATGATAAAGTGCATGGCATGGCAAACAAATGGCTAACTTAGTGCAGCAGACAGACGTTTTAGGCCAACAGGTGCCATAAATGAAGCACTGCCAATAAATGATAAAGTGCATGGCATGGCAAACAAATGGCT